>NC_074706.1:8307490-8382490 GCF_029448725.1 Salvelinus fontinalis
TGACTGTGACTCTACTCTGCCGAATAACTCACACAGAACAACGCTCTACTCCATTCCTGCCCCAGAGGCTTGTGGGAAATGTGGAGTCAGCTGTTCTGACGAGGAGCTCTCGGATGACTCGCCCGACGCCATGACATGTGACAGGACAGGTCATCACGGGACCAGACACTGATGCTCAGGGAGGGAAAATAGAGAGGGAGAATGAAGGATAGGGAGAGAGAGGAGGAAGAGGAGGGAGGGAGGAGGAAGAGAGAGAAGGATTGAGGATATAGAGAGAGAGAAAAATAGAGAGCGTTTGGGAGGAGTTACAGGGGAGGAAACGAGACGAGAGAGCGAATGGATGGCGAGAGAACAGAAAAGGGGAAGTCAGTCGGGGAGAGAGAGATAGATGGGTGAATACAGAGAAGGATGGACAGAAGTGAAGAGAAGAGAGCGGAGAACAGAGCAGTGGTAGTCAGGGGTGATGGAGGCAAAGAGAGGGGAGGAGGAGGGGGAGGGGAGGTAGGAACTAGGAAGGGAGTAAGGGTCTAAACTCACTAAAGGTGTGTAGGATGTATTTTAGAATGCATTGTTTTGAATTATAATGACCCAACCGAAGCCGGGTGGGCGGGTTGTCCTCTTTGACGCGTCGCTCAATCTTTTGGGGGTGTTTTATCGCTGCCGCTGTAGTCACACATAACAATACCATTTTTCATGATTAACTTTTTTCGAGCTCATTTGAAGAGGTAGATAAGGGTTGAGGCTTTACCATACATCCTAAATTAGACCATCCACTTATGGAAACACAACATCGCTATCAGCAAAGATGATTCGAGATATGGACTATCCTGCTAGCGTACAGTCACTGCTCTGGCCGTCCCATCCTTCCACCCGCCTCCCTCTGCTTGCTCCGCCCGCCCGCTTCTGGTGAGTTTTCCGCTTTATCGAGACAGAGAGAGGTAGAGAGAGAGAGAGAGAGAGGGAGCGAGGGAGTATGTGCAGGCCGGGAAGAGCGGGGGTGAGACTCTAAAGTCATGTATTAATCATTACTCCTTCCTGTGGGCTCTACTGTCAGAGGGTTGAGGGAGAGCAATGCCAGACCCAGAGCCACCAACATGATGCAGTATGTGCCTGTGGTCCTGTTAGAAACCGCTCTCAGTCCATATCCATCCTTGCCTCCTTTTCTCCATTTGCACACTCACTCCATCCGTCAGTAAGTGTAACTGGAACATGTTGCAGGGCCAGAGGGAATGACCGTTATACCTGGATCCATTAACCTCCCAGTACTGTGTGTGTGTGTGTGTGTGTGTGTGTGTGTGTGTGTGTGTGTGTGTGTGTGTGTGTGTGTGTGTGTGTGTGTGTGTGTGTGTGTGTGTGTGTGTGTGTGTGTGTGTGTGTGTGTGTGTGTGTATTCCCAGAATTGTATGTCTGGAGACACAAAGCTTGTAGTTAATGGATCTTAAAAGCAGAGTCATTGTGTGAGAACCGTCTCACTTTTTGGGGGGGACAGATATCAATGAAACGTGGTGAAAGCACACACACTCGACTTCGAATCAAGACGCCATGAAACATTACAACTCACAGCTGTTTTCCAGGCAGAAGTGCCCAATTGATGTAGATGACTAAAGTTATCAAGGTTATGGGGAATTAGAGAGGCTATAATTATTATCTCCAGACAACACTGACACCACTGATCTCTATGGTGGATTTTCATCCATAGATTAGTTTCAGGAAGTTAGACTCCCACTGGCAGTGGCACCACTGCTGTAATAGGTACAGTTGAAGTCGGAAGTTTACATACACTTAGGTTGGAGTCATTAAAACGAGTAAAAAAAAAAAAAAACTATAGTTTTGGCAAGTCGGTTAGGACATCTACTTTGTGCATGACACAAGTAATTTTTCCAAATGTTGTTTAAAAACAGATTATTTCACTTAGAATTCATTGTATCACAATTCTAGTGTGTCAGAAGTTTACATACACTAAGTTGACTGTGCCTTTAAACAGCTTGGAAAATTCCAGAAAATTATGTCATGGCTTTAGAAGCTTCTGATAGGCTAATTGACATCATTTGTGTCAAGTGGAGGTGTACCAGTGGATGTATTTCAAGGCCTACCTTCAAACTCAGTGCCTCTTGGCTTGACATCATGGGAAAATCAAAAGAAATCAGCCAAGACCTCAGGAAAAAAAGTCTGGTTCATCCTTGGGAGCTCCGCCATAAAAAAGCCAGACTACGGTTTGCAACTGCACATGGGGATAAAGATCGTACTTTTTGGAGAAATGTCCTCTGGTCTGATGAAACAGAAATAGAACTGTTTGGCCATAATGACCATCGTTATGTTTGGAGGTTAAAGGGGGAGACTTGCAAGCCGAGGAACACCATCCCAACCGCGAAGCACGGGGGTGGCACCATCATATTGTGGGGGTGCTTTGCTGCAGGAGGGACTGGTACACTTCACAAAATAGATGGTATCATGTGGCAGGAACATTATGTGGATATATTGAAGCAACATCTCAAGATATCAGTCAGGAAATTAAAGCTTGGTAGGCAAATGGGTCTTCCAAATGGACAATGACCCCAAGCATACTTCCAAAGTTGTGGCAAAATGGCTTAAGGACAACAAAGTCAAGGTATTCGAGTGGCCATCACAAAGCCCTGACCTCAATCCCATAGAACATTTGCGGGCAGAACTGAAAAAGTGTGTGCGAGCAAGGAGGCCTACAAACCTGACTCATTTACACCACCTCTGTCAGTAGAAATGGGCCAAAATTCACCCAACTTATTGTGGGAAGCTTGTGGAAGGCTACCCGAAACGTTTGACCCAAGTTAAACAATTTAAAGGCAATGCTAGCAAATACTAATTGAGTGTATGTAAACTTCTGACCCACATGGAATGTGATGAAAGAAATTAAAGCTGAAATAAATAATTCTCTCTACTATTATTCTGACATTTCACATTCTTAAAATATAGTGGTGATCCTAACAGACCTAAAACAGGGAATTTTTACTAGGAGTAAATTTCAGGAATTATTAAAAAAGGAGTTTAAATGTATTTTGCTAAGATGTATGTAAACTTCCGACTTCAACTGTATCTCTCCAGATAACACTGCCACCACTGATCTCTATGGCGGTGGGTTTTCTGTACCGTAGGTGACTATTAGACAGTTTGTCTCTAGACTACATTGGCACCAGTGCTGTAAGGGCTAGAGCTGTACTGGTATGGTATGCATCTACTAGGCAAGCACTCGTGCACACACACAGATGTCAGATGGCGCCGGAGAGGATGGCTCGTAACCAACCGTGATACAGAGCATGCCCCCATTCTCATCGACGGGGCTGTAGTGGAGCAGGTTGAGAGCTTCAAGTTCCTTGGCGTTCACATCACCAACAAACTAACATGGTCCAAGCACACCAAGACAGTCGTGAAGAGGGCACGACAAAACCAATTCCCCCTCGGGAGACTGTGAAAGATTTGGCATGGGTCCTCAGATCCTCAAAAGGTTCTACAGCTGCCCCATCGAAAGCATCCTGACGGATTGCATCACTGCCTGGTATGGTAACTGCTCGGCCTTCGACCGCAAGGCACTACAGACGGTAGTGCGTACGGCCCAGTACATCACTGGGGCCAAGCTTCCTGCAATCCAGGATCTCTATACCAGGCGGTGTCAGAGGAAGGCCCTAAAAATTGTCAAAGACTCCAGCCACCCTAGTTATGGACTGTTCTCTCTGCTACCGCACGGCAAGCGGTACCGGAGCTCCAAGTCTAGGTCCAAGAGGCTTCTAAACAGCTTCTACCCCCAAGCCATACGGCTCCTGAACATCTAGTCAAATGGCCACCCAGACTACTTGCATTTCCCCCCCACCCCCCCTTTTACACTGCTGCTACTCTCTGTTATTATCTATGCATAAGTCACTTTAATAACTACCCACATGTATATATCACCTCAATTACCTCAACTAACCTGTGCCCCTGCACATTGACTCTGTACCCCCTGTAAAAAGCCTCGCTGTTGTTCATTTACTGCTGCTGTTTAATTATTTCTTACTTTATTTCTTATTTTTTTAAGTATTTTTCTTAAAACTGCATTGTTGGTCAAGGGCTTGTAAGTAAGCATTTCACTGTATTCACCGCATGTGACAAATCCAATTTGATTTGACACACACACACACACACACACACACACACACACACACACACACACACACACACACACACACACACACACACACACACACACACACACACACACACACACACATCTGCCTGGCTGGCTCCGATGTCCCAAATGCCATGTTATTCCCAATACAGTGCCTGCAGAACGTTTTGTTTTGTTACAGTCTGAATTTAAATTTGATTAAGTTGAGTTTTTTTGGCTAACCCTAACCCTACACACAATACCCCATAATGTCAACGTGGGATTATGTTTTTCTACATTTTGACAAATTAATTGCAAATGAAAGGATGAAATGTCCACAAGTATTTGGACACCTACTCGTCAAACATCTCATTCCAAAATCATGGGCATTAATATGGAGTTGGTTCCCCCTTTGCCACTACAACAGCCTCCACTCTTCTGGGAAGGCTTTCCACTAGATGTTGGAACATTGCTGCGGGGACTTGCTTCCATTCAGCCACAAGAGCATTAGTGAGGTCGGGCACTGATGTTGGGCGATTAGGCCTGGCTCGCTATCGGCGTTCCAATTCATCCCAAAAGTGTTCGATGGGGTTGAGGTCAGGGCTCTGTGCAGGCTAGTCAAGTTCTTCCACACAATCTCGACAAACCATTTCTGTATGGACCTCGCTTTGTTCACGGGGACATTGTCACGCTGAAACAGGAAAGAACCTTCCCCAAACTGTTGCCACAAATTTGGAAGCACAGAATGGTCTAGAATGTCATTGTATGCTGTAGCGTTAACATTTCCCTTCACTGGAACTAAGGGATGAAAATCAGCCCCAAACTTTACAGTTGGTACTAAACATTCGGGCCGGTAACGTTCTCCTGGCATCCGCCAATCCCAGATTCGTCCATCGAACTGAATATCCCTTTGAGCATGGTGAATTTATTAATTACACTTTGGATTGTGTATCAATACACCCAGTCACTACAAAGGTACAGGCGTCCTTCCTAACTTAGTTGCCGGAGAGGGAGGAAACCGGTCAGGGAGGCCAATGGTGACTTTAAAACAGTTAGTTTAATGGATGTGATAGGAGAAAACTGAGGATGGATCAACAACATTGTAGTTATTCCACAATACTAACCTGATTGACAGAGGGGAAAAGGGAAGCCTGTACAGAATAAAAATATTCCCAAAACATGCATCCTGTTTGCAGCAAGGCACTAAAGTAACACTGCAAAATATGTGGCAAAGCAATTAACTTTCTGTCCTAAATAGTGACAAGAAAGTGTTATGTTTGGGGCAAATCCAATACAACACATTACTGAGTGCCACTCTCCATATTTTCAACCATAGTGATGGCTTCATCATAATATGAGTATACTTGTAATTGTTAAGGACTGGGGAGTTTTTCAGGAAGAAACGGAAGAGAGCTAAGCACAGGCTAAATCCTAGAGGAAAATCTGGTTCTGTCTGCTTTCCACCAGACACTGGGAGATGAATTCACCTTTCAGCAGGACAATAGCCCAAGCCAAGAACACAGTGAATATTCCTGAGTGTAGCGAGTTACAGTTTTGACTTAAATGTACGGCAAAACCTGAAATGGTTGTCTAGCAATGATCATTAACCAATTTGACAGAGCTTGAAGAATTTTGAAAAGAATAATGGGCAAATGTTGCACAAGCCAGGTGTGGAAAGCTCTTAGAGACTTATCCAGAAGTACTCACAGCTGCAATCTATGCCAAAAGTACAAATTGTTAACTCAGGGCATGTGAATACTTATGTAAATTATATATTTCTGTATTTAATTTTAAATACGTTTGAAAACAATTCTAAAAACAGATGGATGCGAAAAAAAATCCATTGAATCCATTTTGAATTCAGGGTGTAACACAACAAAATGTGGAATAAGTCATAATGGGTATGAATACTTTCTGAAGGCTCTGGCCCTGGAGACGTGGTTAGTTTGGTTTCTACCCGTTTCTGAGAAGAGAATTCTCCCACGACTGGCGGAGAACTGGGAACTGTGTGGGTCTCCAGGTTGAAGGAAGGCAGCACTCTATTCAACAATGTACTCCAAAAAACACACACACGTTGCGTAGACAGGCACGCAGGCAGGCAGGCACGCAGGCAGGCACGCAGGCAGGCACGCAGGCAGGCAGGCACGCAGGCAGGCAGGCACGCAGGCAGGCACGCAGGCAGGCAGGCACGCAGGCAGGCAGGCACGCAGGCAGGCACGCAGGCAGGCAGGCAGGCAGGCACGCAGGCAGGCAGGCACGCAGGCAGGCACGCAGGCAGGCAGGCACGCAGGCAGGCAGGCACGCAGGCAGGCACGCAGGCAGGCAGGCAGGCAGGCACGCAGGCAGGAGGGCACGCAGGCAGGCAGGCAGGCAGGAGGGCACGCAGGCAGGCAGGCAGGCAGGAGGGCACGCAGGCAGGCAGGCAGGCAGGCAGGCAGGCAGGCAGGCAGGCAGGCAGGAGGGCACGCAGGCAGGCAGGCAGGCAGGAGGGCACGCAGGCAGGCAGGCAGGCAGGCAGGCAGGCAGGCAGGCAGGCAGGTACGCAGGCAGGCAGGCACGCAGGCAGGCAGGCAGGCAGGCAGGCAGGCAGGCAGGTACGCAGGCAGGAGGGCACGCAGGCAGGCAGGCAGGTACGCAGGCAGGAGGGCACGCAGGCAGGCAGGCAGGCAGGTACGCAGGCAGGCACGCAGGCAGGCAGGCAGGCACGCAGGCAGGCAGGCAGGCACGCAGGCAGGCAGGCAGGCACGCAGGCAGGCACGCAGGCAGGCAGGCAGGCAGGCACGCAGGCAGGCAGGCAGGCAGGCAGGCAGGCAGGTACGCAGGCAGGAGGGCACGCAGGCAGGCAGGCAGGTACGCAGGCAGGAGGGCACGCAGGCAGGCAGGCAGGCAGGTACGCAGGCAGGCACGCAGGCAGGCAGGCAGGCACGCAGGCAGGCAGGCAGGCACGCAGGCAGGCAGGCAGGCACGCAGGCAGGCACGCAGGCAGGCAGGCAGGCAGGCACGCAGGCAGGCAGGCAGGCAGGCACGCAGGCAGGCAGGCAGGCAGGCAGGCAGGCAGGCACGCACGCAGGCAGGCAGGCAGGCACACAGACACAAACACACACACTTTCACTTGCATCTTGAGGGCTTACATCACCACTTAAGTTCGATTTAATATTTCAAGGAATTCTGACACTCAGTTTTAATAAACCTACGGCGAGCACTATCATATTAAAAGTATAGTTCATCCACATTACAAAATAACATATTGGTTTCCTTACCCTCTAAGCATTCTAAGGACAGGGTATAGCAGCAATTCATGCTTTGGTTTGCTAACATTTAGCATTTAGCAAATTTGATTTGATAGCACAAATCCCATTGAAGTCATGGTACCGATATTAGCATTTTTCGTGCATGATGTCCAAATCATCCGAAAGTATCTAAAATGGATTGTTAAGCTTAATAAAGTCACTAATAGATGATCTGAGCATGACGCGTGAGAATTGCTAATATCTGTCCCATGAGTTGAATGTGATTTGTGCCACAAATGCTAAAAGGTTAACACGTGGAAACTAAACCAAAGCATGGATTACTGTCATTCCTTGTCTATAGAATGCTTACAGAGTAAGGAAACCAATGAGCCATTTTGTAATGTGAGCGACCTGTCCCTTTAAGTAGAGGTCATTGAAATCTCATTTATCCATATAAGAGTGTTCTTAAAGAGGAAGATAGTGTATTCAACCTTATTTTCATAGCACTCAATAATGCTGAATAATGTTGAGTTGAGTCACGATCTTAGACGCTGGCCAAGTGGGTGTGTGAATTTTTCTTTATTTTTTACTATTTTCTACATTGTAGAATAATAGTGAAGACGTCGACACTATGAAATAACACACATGGATTCATGTAGTAGCAACAAAAAGTTCAACAGATTCTTCAAAGTAGCCACCCTTTGCCTTGATGACAGCTTTGCACACTCTTGGAATTCTCTTAACAAGCTTCATGAGGTAGTCACCTGGAATGCTTTTCAATTAATTAACAGGTGTGTGGAATTTATTTCCTTCTTAATGCTTTTGAGCCATTCAGTTGTCTTGCGACAAGGTAGGGGTGGTATACAGAAGATACCCCTATTTGGTAAAATGCCAAGTCCATAAAATGGCAAGGACAGCTCAAAAAAGCAAAGAGAAACAACAGTCCATCATTACTTTCAGACATGAAGGTCAGTCAATCCGGAAAATGTCAAGAACTTTTAAAGTTTCTTCAAGTACAATCGAAAAATAATCTCGCTCTATGATGAAACTGGCTCTCATGAGGACCGCCACAGGAAAGGAAGACCCAGACTTACCTCTGCTGCAGAGGATAAGTTCATTAGAGATACCAGCCTCAGAAATTGCAGTCCAAATAAATGCTTCACAGAGTTCAAGTAACAGACACATCTCAACATCCACTGTTCAGAGGAGACTGCGTGAATCAGGTCTTCATGGTTGAATTGCTGCAAAGAAACCAATAAGAAGAAGAGATTTGCTTGGGCCAAGAAACACAAGCAATGGACTTTAGACAGGTGGAAATCTGACCTTTGGTCTGATGAGTTCAAATTTGAGATTTTTGATTCTAAACACTGTGTCTTTGTGAGATGATCTCTGTGTGTGTGGTTCCTACTGTGAAGCATGGAGGAGGAGGTGTTGTGATGGGATGTGATGGTGCTTTGCTGGTGACACTGTCTTTTAGAATTCAAGGCACACTTAACTAGCATGGCTACCACAGCATTCTGCAGCAATACCCAATCCCATCTGGTTTGCACTTATTTATTTTTTTATCTTTATTTAACTAGGCAAGTCAGTTAAGAACAAGTTCTTATTTTCAATGACGGCCTAGGAACAGTGGGTTAACTGCTTTGTTCAGGGGCAGAATGACAGATTTTTACCTTGTCAGCTCAGAGATTCGATCTTGCAAACTTTCGGTTACAAGTCCAACGCTCTAACCACTAGGCTACCTGCCGCCCCTTAGTGGGACTATCATTTGTTTTTCAACAGGACAATGACCCAAAACACACCTCTAGGCTGTGTAAAGGTTATTTGACCAAGCAGGAGAGTGATGGAGAGCTGCATCAGATGACCTGGCCTCCACAATCCCCCGACCTCAAGCCAATGAGTTGGACCGCAGAGTGAAGGAAAAGCAGCCAACAAGTGCTCAGCATATGTGGGAACTCCTTCAAGACTGTTGTCATCAAGGCAAAGATTGGCTACTTTGTGTGTGCCTGTGTGTGTGTGTGTTGTGTGTGTGTGTGTGTGTGTGTGTGTGTGTGTGTGTGTGTGTGTGTGTGTGTGTGTGTGTGTGTGTGTGTGTGTGTGTGTGTGTGTGTGTGTGTGTGTGTGTGTGTGTGTGTGTGTGTGTGTGTGTGTGTGAGAGAGAGAGCTGTACCACAGTAGACATACTATATTTGTCCCAGCCGGTGTGTTCTGGGGTCACAACCATAACCTGTTTAGGTGTGGCTTTTAGCAGTTCTGGGATCAGGGGTCCACTCATCCCATTACTCTACTGATCCTGTTAGGGGCGTCCATTAGAGGATTAGTTACTGCACGGCCACAGGGTCACTCTGAAGGCAACACACACATATACATGCACGCAGTCACACACACACACACGGATGCATGCACATGCACACACACACACACACACACACACACACACACACACACACACACACACACACACACACACACACACACACACACACACCACAGGGAGGGTTGAAGTGGAGCTTCTCTAAAGGGCCTAATCTGGCAGATGCTCCTCTTTAAAACAGGCTGAGACATCGTCACATCAACCCTGAGTAAGCACTTTTTAATGGGCCCTGAAATCCCCATACCACCAGGGACCAGTTCAGTCGCTGGACGTGTTGAGGGAAAGCTGCTATAACACAAAACACGTTTCTTCTATCTCTCTGTGAGTTTGTCAAGAGGCTCAAACAGACGTTGATATTTCCCACTAGAATCTTGTCCCGGCAACACTTGGGTTTCTTGGCAGCGACGCCCAATGTCATATGGCGCCATCTGAATGTGTGATTATTCCAGGCTTCGATAATGAAGGACTGTTTAGCGCCTGATGCTAATAGGTTATTAGTAAGAGACCTGGCCGAGCGCCTGTGCTAACAGAAAAACATGTCGGCGAGCTATTCAGCAATCTGTGTCTCTCTCTGCTCTGGCAAGCCATGATGCCAAGTCACGAATCAGAATTGAACATTTCTAATCTCCGCTGTCAATAAAAGGACGGTTCTGAAATATTCCCTCCAACCATTGGCAGTTTGTACCTTTCAGTCATTGTCATATTTTATATTGGTATCAATAAAAAAATATTACCACAGAAAAAATGGGGATCCATGAACCAAAACGACAACTTGAGGGGATAAGTTAATTTTTCATTGATGAGCATCAGTGTGTTTACGTGTATTAGAAATGTCAATAATAGCCCACGGCAGCCAATCCCCAACATGAAAGTGTGGAATTATGCAAATGCTGATATTTTCAGTGAGCTAGTTAATTTGCTGAAGAAAATGAGAATGATACAGGGAGGAAGAGACTCCGATGAAGTTTTGAAAGAGAGGGGAAAACGGGAGTTTTAGAGGGGTGTTAAGTTAACCACCCTGTTGTAATTATCCGGATTACCACCCGCTGAGGTTTTTGAGGGCATCGTGATGACGGAAATAAGACCTTATGAAGAGGTGATTATTAGCATTGGTAGCATTAGCGGCTCCTTCCTGCCTCTTCATATTTGATCTGGGGAATAGGGGACGGAGGACAGAAACGTACTGCAGACTCAGGGGATTAGAGTCAACAGATGGAAGACCCAGGAGGAACAGTCCTGAAGCCAAAACAAGCAAATCAACACTACAGCCTGAGTGACCCACTGCTGGATGACAGCTTTGCTGTTCTCTGGTCTGGACTGGTTCACTAACACAGGGAATGTGGAATAGGAAGTGTTACTGTTGTCCCCTGTGTTAAGGCACACGCTTGAATGCACATTTACAAAAACATCTCTCTCCAGGGGGGTGGTGTGTGTGGGTAGATCACTCCATCTCTCTCCAGGGTGGTGGTGTGTGTGGGTAGATCCCTCCATCTCTCTCCAGGGTGGTGGTGTGTGGGTAGAACACTCCATCTCTCTCCAGGGTGGTGTGTGTGGGTAGATCCCTCCATCTCTCTCCAGGGTGGTGGTGTGTGTGTGGGTAGAACACTCCATCTCTCTCCAGGGTGATGGTGTGTGTGGGTAGAACACTCTTCTCTCTCTAGGGTGGTGTGTGTGGGTAGATCCCTCCATCTCTCTCTAGGGTGGTGGTGTGTGTGGGTAGAACACTCCATCTCTCTCTAGGGTGGTGGTGTGTGTGGGTAGATCCCTCCATCTCTCTCCAGGGTGGTGGTGTGTGTGGGTAGAACACTCTTCTCTCTCTAGGGTGGTGTGTGTGGGTAGATCCCTACATCTCTCTCCAGGGTGGTGGTGTGTGGGTAGAACACTCCATCTCTCTCCAGGGTGGTGGTGTGTGGGTAGAACACTCCATCTCTCTCTAGGGTGGTGTGTGTGGGTAGATCACTCCATCTCTCTCTAGGGTGGTGTGTGTGGGTAGATCCCTCCATCTCTCTCCAGGGTGGTGGTGTGTGGGTAGATCACTCCATCTCTCTCCAGGGTGGTGGTGTGTGGGTAGAACACTCCATCTCTCTCCAGGGTGGTGGTGTGTGGGTAGATCACTCCATCTCTCTCCAGGGTGGTGGTGTGTGTGTGGGTAGATCACTCCATCTCTCTCTAGGGTGGTGTGTGTGTGGGTAGAACACTTCATCTCTCTCCAGGGTGGTGGTGTGTGGGTAGATCACTCCATCTCTCTCCAGGGTGGTGGTGTGTGGGTAGAACACTCCATCTCTCTCTAGGGTGGTGGTGTGTGTGTGGGTAGATCACTCCATCTCTCTCCAGGGTGGTGGTGTGTGTGGGTAGAACACTCTTCTCTCTCTAGGGTGGTGTGTGTGGGTAGATCCCTCCATCTCTCTCCAGGGTGGTGGTGTGTGTGTGGGTAGATCACTCCATCTCTCTCCAGGGTGGTGGTGTGTGTGGGTAGAACACTCTTCTCTCTCTAGGGTGGTGTGTGTGGGTAGATCCCTACATCTCTCTCTAGGGTGGTGTGTGTGTGGGTAGATCCCTCCATCTCTCTCTAGGGTGGTGTGTGTGTGGGTAGATCCCTCCATCTCTCTCCAGGGTGGTGGTGTGTGTGGGTAGATCCCTCCATCTCTCTCTAGGGTGGTGGTGTGTGGGTAGATCCCTCCATCTCTCTCCAGGGTGGTGGTGTGTGTGGGTAGATCCCTACATCTCTCTCCAGGGTGGTGGTGTGTGTGGGTAGATCCCTCCATCTCTCTCCAGGGTGGTGTGTGTGGGTAGATCCCTCCATCTCTCTCTAGGGTGGTGTGTGTGGGTAGATCCCTCCATCTCTCTCCAGGGTGGTGGTGTGTGGGTAGATCCCTCCATCTCTCTCCAGGGTGGTGTGTGTGTGGGTAGATCCCTCCATCTCTCTCCAGGGTGGTGGTGTGTGGGTAGATCCCTCCATCTCTCTCTAGGGTGGTGGTGTGTGGGTAGATCCCTCCATCTCTCTCTAGGGTGGTGGTGTGTGTGGGTAGATCCCTCCATCTCTCTCCAGGGTGGTAGTGTGTGTGGGTAGAACACTCTTCTCTCTCTAGGGTGGTGGTGTGTGTGGGTAGATCCCTCCATCTCTCTCTAGGGTGGTGTGTGTGGGTAGATCCCTCCATCTCTCTCTAGGGTGGTGTGTGTGTGGGTAGATTCCTACATCTCTCTCCAGGGTGGTGTGTGTGTGGGTAGATCCCTCCATCTCTCTCCAGGGTGGTGGTGTGTGTGGGTAGATCCCTCCATCTCTCTCCAGGGTGGTGTGTGTGGGTAGAGCAGGTCGATGGAGGTTTGATCCTGTACAGACGGTGCAGAGGTGGCGCCACACTGACTGTGTCATATCCTCAAGCTGCTACAGAACACACACACACACACACACACACACACACACACACACACACACACACACACACACACACACACACACACACACACACACACACACACACTCACACACACACACTCACACTCACGCACACTCACGCACACCAGCAACACCAAGCTCCTAGCACCCATTCACTCTGGCACGACAGTCCCCTTCTTTTTTATTATTATGTGATTAGTTAAAAGCCTCAGAGTCACTTACTGAACCACTCTGCTATTATGGAAGAACTGAATCCACTGCCCTTTTCGCCCCTGTCAGCTGAGGGAGGGAGGAAGAGAGGGGGGAAGAGAGGGATCACTTGCAGTGTAACATGCCTTGAAGGCATTTATGGCCGCAAGGAGTTGTTCCTCCTGCCTAGTCTGCAGACACATACTCCAATCAATTTACAACTTCCCAAAACCCACCTCAAACACACACTACACCCTGTCCCGTCCTCATCTCCAGTCCAACACGAAGCCAGAGTTTCACGCAGCCTCTCCCGGCCCCACAGCCCATTCTGTTTAACTGTAAGGTAACTGTAGATGTTGTCTTTTACAACAGCTATTGTCACAGGGACAGTGGGAGTCAGCGTCTGTTGCTGTGACTCACAGGTGAAAAGTTCACCGCTCCATCTCTGTTTGTCATGCTATACTATACCTCTGTTTGTCATGCTATACCTCCCTAGTACTACAATGACTTGGTAGAACACAAACACATGGAGAAGAGCGAGCGAGACCAGGGGAGATAGATGAGGGGAGAGAGAGAGAGAGAGAGAGAGAGAGAGAGAGAGAGAGAGAGAGAGAGAGAGTGGGGGAGAGAGTGAGAGGAAGAATGGAAGAGGGGGAGAGAGAGTGAGAGAAAGTATGGAAGAGGGGTAGAGAGAGAGGGAGAAAGAGAAGAAGAACGACATAGCGAAACTAGAATGAAAAGCAGATATCTGTGGTCGGACTGCGCTGAACTTCACTTCCTTTCCCCTTTTAATGTTCCTTTCTTTCTCTCCTACAGAGTATCACACATGTATAGCTGTAGTCTTAACCCAGTCCCTTCCCAGCTTTTTATGTTAACAGTTTCCATACGATCTGGGGTTGTTTGATGGAGAAGGCTGTACGTTTTAATGGAGCCTGCCCCTGGGGCAGGACAATACCATAGAGTATAATGGGAAGGAGAGCTGAGGCCCTGTATCACGCACCTTTCATCTGAAAGACCATTTGGCAGTTGGCAGCTGAGCGGTGTGTGTGGGGACGAGTGTGTGCGTGTGTGCATCGTGTCAGTTTCTACACTCGGTGGAACCACAAGGGCACTGGATGGGACACGGTGCCAGGAAAGCTCATTTTTTACCCAGTTAACTCCAGTGAAATGTAGTCGCCCTGAAAAGCACGGAGATCTGTCCCCATTGGAAGTTTTTATTTGGGGTTGTTCCGATCACCCTTTGTCCACTTACTGGATCAATCAAGGGGAACATGTTTGGGCGATGAGGAGCGAGGAGGGCTAAGTGGAGTAGTATTTCTCCTTTTAATTATCTCTCTCTCTCCCACTATCTTTCTATGTCACTCTCTCAAGATGGATTTCTCTCCATTGAAGTGGCATGAGAGAGGGTAGGATGACACACACACACCAGACTCTCACACACAGACATTTCTGTGTCAGCGTGCTCCAATGGAAGATGGCCTTTGGATAGAGAGCAAGTACTAAATTAGCAAAGAGAGAGAGAGAGCGAGAGAGACAGAGACAGAGAGAGAAAGAGAGAGAGAGAGAGACACACATTTAACCTTCCAGTGTAAACGAACCCCAAAATCCATTCCTTTTACTTTATTTGTTTCTTATCCCTTCTCTCTCTCTCCCTTTCTCTCCATCCTGTCAGACATTTTTACACAATATCTTTGATGAGGCTAGAGCGGAGTGCCAGTTGGATTTTGGAACGAGAGGGGGATGGAGAGAGGGAATGACTAGGGGCTAACAGCAGAGATGGATGCCAAAAAAAAGAGTCCCTCTGATTGTTTTTGTGGGGTTGTAAGTGTACTCTTAATGTCAGTCTCCTAATGGTTTACAGTCTAGGGAACATTACAAGGGTCTGCCTCTGTGTCTTAGTGGAGAGATTCCATTGCCTGGTAATGGACAATTCCACAGTTACAGAATGGTGCTGAGATTTTTCACTTTAAAATATATGGCAAAAAAGAAACGGTCATTGCAAAGTTAAACAAAGCATACAACTTCATGCACAAGTACGACTTTTAAAATACTTCCTGAAATCTTACAAAAATACATTTACTTGAAGAACAGTGCAATGCAAAGTTTGGTAACAGAATGACGCCCCAAACAGCACAGAACGTTATTCTGTTACCAAACCTTGCATCTGCCCTGTTCTTTAAGTAAATGTGTTTTTGTTATATTTTCGCTGAACAATTTTCAAAGTAGTCCTTGCATAGAGTTGTTGTATGGTTTGTTTAACTTTGCAATGATTGTTCTTTGTTTGGCATACATTTTAAAGTGAAGAATCTGAGTCTCAGCATCATTCTGTTGCCGTGGAATTGCCCTAATGTAAGGAACCATATGATCCAGGAGACTTGGCAACACCAAACGGCATTAGCAGCTGCCTGCCATTCATCTTGGTTTAATATCCTGGAAAGTTTCTGCCACTCAAGTACACTGTGCTTTTTCTCTCTCATACTTTATTTTTTTGCTTTTTGACACGGCTTACTGTACTTCACTGTTTTCCCTTCTTTCTTTCTTTCTTTCTTTCTTTATTTCTTTCTTTCTTTCTTCCTCTTTCTTTCTCTTTCTTCCTCTTTCTTTCTTTTTATTATTTCCTTTTTTGTGAAAGGTGCTGCAGTGTGATGTATTTCACAGTGTGTGGAGAGACATGGGACCGTCAGTGGTTACCACGGTGTGTGGAGAGACATGGGACCGTCAGTGGTTACCACGGTGTGTGGAGAGACATGGGACCGTTAGTGGTTACCACGGTATGTGGAGAGACATGGGACCGTCAGTGGTTACCACGGTATGTGGAGAGACATGGGACCGTCAGTGGTTACCACGGTGTGTGGAGAGACATGGGACCGTTAGTGGTTACCACGGTGTGTGGAGAGACATGGGACCGTCAGTGGTTACCACGGTGTGTGGAGAGACATGGGACCGTTAGTGGTTACCACGGTGTGTAGAGAGACATGGGACCGTCAGTGGTTACCACGGTGTGTAGAGAGACATGGGACCGTCAGTGGTTACCACGGTGTGTGGAGAGACATGGGACCGTCAGTGGTTACCACGGTGTGTAGAGAGACATGGGACCGTTAGTGGTTACCACGGTGTGTGGAGAGACATGGGACCGTCAGTGGTTACCACGGTGTGTAGAGAGACATGGGACCGTTAGTGGTTACCACGGTGTGTGGAGAGACATGGAACCGTTAGTGGTTACCACGGTGTGTAGAGAGACATGGGACCGTCAGTGGTTACCACGGTGTGTGGAGAGACATGGGACCGTCAGTGGTTACCACGGTGTGTAGAGAGACATGGGACCGTTAGTGGTTACCACGGTGTGTGGAGAGACATGGGACCGTCAGTGGTTACCACGGTGTGTAGAGAGACATGGGACCGTTAGTGGTTACCACGGTGTGTGGAGAGACATGGGACCGTCAGTGGTTACCACGGTGTGTGGAGAGACATGGGACCGTTAGTGGTTACCACGGTGTGTAGAGAGACATGGGACCGTCAGTGGTTACCACGGTGTGTGGAGAGACATGGGACCGTCAGTGGTTACCACGGTGTGTGGAGAGACATGGGACCGTCAGTGGTTACCACGGTGTGTGGAGAGACATGGGACCGTTAGTGGTTACCACGGTGTGTGGAGAGACATGGGACCGTCAGTGGTTACCACGGTGTGTGGAGAGACATGGGACCGTCAGTGGTTACCACGGTGTGTGGAGAGACATGGGACCGTTAGTGGTTACCACGGTGTGTGGAGAGACATGGGACCGTCAGTGGTTACCACGGTGTGTGGAGAGACATGGGACCGTCAGTGGTTACCACGGTGTGTAGAGAGACATGGGACCGTCAGTGGTTACCACGGTGTGTGGAGAGACATGGGACCGTCAGTGGTTACCACGGTGTGTGGAGAGACATGGGACCGTTAGTGGTTACCACGGTGTGTGGAGAGACATGGGACCGTCAGTGGTTACCACGGTGTGTAGAGAGACATGGGACCGTCAGTGGTTACCACGGTGTGTGGAGAGACATGGGACCGTTAGTGGTTACCACGGTGTGTGGAGAGACATGGGACCGTCAGTGGTTACCACGGTGTGTGGAGAGACATGGGACCGTCAGTGGTTACCACGGTGTGTGGAGAGACATGGGACCGTCAGTGGTTACCACGGTGTGTGGAGAGACATGGGACCGTCAGTGGTTACCACGGTGTGTAGAGAGACATGGGACCGTTAGTGGTTACCACGGTGTGTAGAGAGACATGGGACCGTCACTGGTTTCCACGGTATGTGGAGAGACATGGGACCGTCAGTGGTTACCACGGTGTGTGGAGAGACATGGGACCATCAGTGGTTACCACGGTGTGTGGAGAGACATGGGACCGTCAGTGGTTACCACGGTGTGTGGAGAGACATGGGACCGTCAGTGGTTACCACGGTGTGTGGAGAGACATGGGACCGTTAGTGGTTACCACGGTGTGTGGAGAGACATGGGACCGTCAGTGGTTACCACGGTGTGTGGAGAGACATGGGACCGTCAGTGGTTACCACGGTGTGTAGAGAGACATGGGACCGTCAGTGGTTACCACGGTATGTGGAGAGACATGGGACCGTTAGTGGTTACCACGGTGTGTAGAGAGACATGGGACCGTCAGTGGTTACCACGGTGTGTG
Organism: Salvelinus fontinalis; assembly: GCF_029448725.1. Classification (NCBI taxonomy): domain Eukaryota; kingdom Metazoa; phylum Chordata; class Actinopteri; order Salmoniformes; family Salmonidae; genus Salvelinus; species Salvelinus fontinalis. Next base: position 8,325,473 of record NC_074706.1, read on the forward strand.
GAGAGACATGGGACCGTCAGTGGTTACCACGGTGTGTGGAGAGACATGGGACCGTCAGTGGTTAGCATTTGAAGGGCTTTTGACTGCAGTTTTGTAAACGTACACACACAGCTGGCACAGCCTGGCTTAAAGCAACCAGGACCCTAATTGAAACACTATATGTGTTTATAACCCCCGTCCCCTCCCCTGTCCCCGCAGGCTCCCGGTAATGTCTTTCCAACATGTCTCTCTCTCTCTCTGTGTGTGTGTGTGTGTGTGTGTGTGTGTGTGTGTGTGTGTGTGTGTGTGTGTGTGTGTGTGTGTGTGTGTGTGTGTGTGTGTGTGTGTGTGTGTGTGTGTGTGTGTGTGTGTGTGTGTGTGTGTGTGTGTGTGTGTGTGTGTGTGTGTGTGTGTGTGTGTGTGTGTGTGTGCGCGTGCATGTGATTAGGTTTCTACAGTATTGGACTTGACAGTTGTGGGTGTGAGAATGTGTTTCAGGTTGTCTGGTCGCCCATATGCTGACTATATATTTATATATATCCATATATTCCCATTAGATCCTTTCTCTGTGTGTTTTGTCAGTGTGTGTGTTTATATGTCTAAGTTTACATTTAGTGTTTGTGTGTATAGTCATGTAGCTATCACTGTGAGAGACATGGCTTGACCCCAGACATCATTTCCACTACACAATGGAAAACATTGGACAGTGTGTGCGATTGGGTGGGTGTATGTGTGTGTGTGTGTGTGTGGGTGTGTGTGTGTGTGTGCGTGGGTGTGTGTGTGTGTGTGTGTGTGCGTGGGTGCGTGCGTGCTCCACTATACTCCATATATGACATTGGGCTGTTAATAGAGGTGGTTTGAGAGGAGTCTCTTCTCCCACTGTGGCCCATGAACATCTCTTTACTGACACACACACGCACACACATACACATACACATACACACACAGATACACACACATACACTCTTTACGGGCTGTATTAGAAGTCCTAATGAGTTTCATCCCTCCCTCTTTCTCTCCCTCTTTTCATTACCCAGCCTGAAAGAGTGATGTCGTCAGAAGCACCACAATGAAGTCTGTTTTAAAGAGTATCAAAGCTGATACTCTGAGAGATGGAGAGTTACTCTTAGAGATGGAGAGATACTCTTAGAGATAGAGAGATACTCTTAGAGATGGAGAGATACTCTGAGAGATGGAGAGTTACTCTTAGCAATGGAGAGATACTCTTAGAGATAGAGAGATACTCTTAGAGATGGAGAGATACTCTTAGAGATGGAGAGTTACTCTTAGCGATGGAGAGATACTCTTAGAGATAGAGAGATACTCTTAGAGATGGAGAGATACTCTTAGAGATGGAGATATACTCTTAGAGATGGAGAGATACTCTTAGCGATGGAGAGATACTCTTAGAGATGGAGAGATACTCTTAGAGATGGAGAGATACTCTTAGCGATGGAGAGATACTCTTAGCGATGGAGAGTTACTCTTAGAGATGGAGAGATACTCTTAGAGATGGAGAGATACTCTTAGCGATGGAGAGATACTCTTAGCGATGGAGAGATACTCTTAGCGATGGAGAGATACTCTTAGCGATGGAGAGATACTCTTAGCGATGGAGAGTTACTCTTAGAGATGGAGAGATACTCTTAGCGATGGAGAGATACTCTTAGCGATCCAGAGATACTCTTAGAGATGGAGAGATACTCTTAGAGATGGAGAGATACTCTTAGCGATGGAGAGATACTCTTAGCGATGGAGAGTTACTCTTAGAGATGGAGAGATACTCTTAGAGATGGAGAGATACTCTTAGCGATGGAGAGATACTCTTAGCGATGGAGAGATACTCTTAGCGATGGAGAGATACTCTTAGCGATGGAGAGATACTCTTAGCGATGGAGAGTTACTCTTAGAGATGGAGAGATACTCTTAGCGATGGAGAGATACTCTTAGCGATAGAGAGATACTCTTAGCGATGGAGAGATACTCTTAGAGATGGAGAAATACTCTTAGAGATGGAGAGATACTCTTAGCGATGGAGAGATACTCTTAGCGATGGAGAGATACTGTTAGCGATGGAGATATACTCTTAGAGATGGAGAGAACGGGGATATGACATTTGTGAACGCCAGTGGTGTACACAGGCCTTTTTGTGGCACTCTGACAATCCACTCTCTTCCTCATTTTATAATCAAATTCCTCTGGTGAAGTGAGGGAGGGTGAAGGAGGGACTGGGGAGGAGAGAGAGGGAAAGAAAGATGGGGAGAGAGAGAAAAAGAGAGAGAGAACGAAATAAAGAAAGGAAGTGTACCCATCAAATCTCCTGAGATGACGATGGTTCCTTTCTGGTAATTCACAATGAGAAGTTTCCTTTCGCTGTCAGAGCAAATAAAAAGGCCTGCTTTCTCACTCACGAAATCATTTGATATTTTTCAGTGAAATTCAGATGGCACCATTGAGTGATACAACAAATTGCTTTTGTGGGTAAATCGAGGGGGAAAGGGAAACCAAGTTGAGGGAAAGCGGAATCCCTCAAAGATATGGGTTTCAGTTTTTATAACAAGTTTCAGTTTTTCGTCAGTACACTAATAGATCTTGGGAGTATTTGACCTGTATAGCTTTTCCACACACACATCGACTGTAGGCATACATACAAGAGGATTTACACACAGCCACCTACAGTTAAAGTGCTCTCCAATGCACCCCTTTCAGTAGTTTGGATGATAGAATGATTGGACTCTCTAAACTCCAGTTGTACATTCAGTGGTTAGTCTGGATACTCAAAAATGTCCTCCAGTGATAATGTGAAGGTCATGCTAACCCTGATCCAGTCCTGGTACACAGTAGAGACGCTCTCAGAGAGAGACTTTAATGAAGAGCTGCTCTAGCTGGATACTGGGGTAAAAACCCTCTCTGGACGTTTTAAGATATATTTGGGATATTCCTACCCAGTTCTATTGGCATTATTACTGTATCACTATACCAGTTTGGTAATTCCCCCTATGGAGTGAAACTGCACTGATATGTGCCAAATAGTGTATATTCGTTGATACATGCGAGCTAGTATATTAGCCACCTATGGAGTAAGACTGTATTGATATGGGTAAAGTAGTGTATCTCACCCTGTTTTGGCACATGGAGGTAGAGTAAGTATTGTTTTACAGTAAGGGCTGACATCTCACCCTGGTTTGGTAGATGTATGTACAGTAAGTATTGTTTTACAGTAAGGACTGACAGCTCACCCTGGTTTGTCACATGCATGTACAGTAAGTAATGTTTTACAGTAAGGGCTGACATCTCACCCTGGTTTGGCAGATGTATGTACAGTAAGTATTGTTTTACAGTAAGGACTTACAGCTCACCCTGGTTTGTCACATGCATGTACAGTAAGTCTTGTTTTACAGTAAGGGCTGACATCTCACCCTGGTTTTGCACATGTATGTACAGTAAGTCTTGTTTTACAGTAAGGGCTGACATCTCACCCTGGTTTGTCACATGTATGTACAGTAAGTCTTGTTTTACAGTAAGGGCTGACATCTCACCCTGGTTTGTCACATGTAAGTCTTGTTTTACAGTAAGGGCTGACAGTGTTAGTGTAAATGATGTTTTCATGTTTGTGTGTGTAGGGAACATGTATGTGTTATATTATTTATAGTATGAATGCGTCCGGAGTTGTTTCAGTATTGACTGGTAACGTGTTAAGAACATCATATATTTCTGTTCGGCCTGCCTCCTCAATTCACTCCAGATGCTCCCATTGGTCCGTGCACATTATAGGAGGAAATAAAACACACTTTTGGATGTGCGTCCGTGTGTATCTGCGCCCAGCCAGCCTCTTTCATTTTCATTATGCATGGCTGCTTTGAGTCTCCAGCGCCTGTATTTTTTTGAATTATCCTCGATGGCCGTGGGAGCAGAAACACATTTATTTATCTTAATCGGCACGGTGGCCAGGGAATTGTGCTTAAACAGGCTCACACAAACACACACACAACCACATCCCCACACCCACACCCACTCCTCCCACTCTCCAGCCTGCACAGCCTGAATTACGTCTGACGGGTCTCCATTATTCAGCAGTCGGGTCGCTGGGGTAACCCTTCATTTACAGTCAGACGGATCCTCCCACCATTTCTACTAAACACTTTTAGAATTTGCAGAGAGGCCCTACGTCTTTATGTGTGTATTTTAACGAGAGAGCGACAGTGTGTGTGTGTGTGTGTGTGTGTGTGTGTGTGTGTGTGTGTGTGTGTGTGTGTGTGTGTGTGTGTGTGTGTGTGTGTGTGTGTGTGTGTGTGTGTGTGTGTGTGTGTGTGTGTGTCTGTCTCTGTCAACGTATATATACACTAAAAGACGGATAGGGGGCACTGTGTTGCAGACGCCGCACCTCCATCTTCGCACTCCCCCACCGGTGTAAAGAATATTTTGGAAGCTAGAAACGCATTTATACATTCGTTTTTGCCACGTTTATTCTATAACAGACACCTTAATACATACTATTAAATTCAAGTATGTGTGGTAAACATACAAATGAAAAATATTAAAGCATTTCCCTTCCTTTTCCTTAAAGTATATATTTTTTTGATTACTAATGTTATTGTCCCTACTACAACAACAAAATACATGACATTTTTTGATTTAAACATTTTAATTGAAATACTGTAGAATTCCATTCATTCCTATGGAGGACATGCTCCTTCTGGGTAGTGCCAATGTGTCCTTCTGGGGAGAGCCAATATGGCTGACCGGTGGCTTCAAAGCCTCTCACTGGCCAATACATAGCATCAGTATCTGTCTGTCTGTGTGTGTGTGTGCGTGTGTGTGTGTGCGTGTGTGTGTGTGTGCGTGCGTGCGTGCGTGTGCTCACTGAGTCACAAAAGGGAGTTTTAATTAAAAGGAGTTAATTTTAAACAAGAGGACACAGTCGGAGGAACAGAGAATATAACGTCTCCAGAATGGATAAGACAACATCAGTCTGCAACATCTCACTTAGTGGAAGAGAGAGTCAGCGCCAGAGATGAAGAGAGAGGGATAGCAATCCTCCATTTTGAGGGAGAGAAATCGTATGGTACTGGTGATTGCAGTGTGTGTGTGTACATTTCTGAGTGTGTGTGTGTGTGTGTGTGTGTGTGTGTGCGCGTCTGAGTGCGTGTGACAGCTGAATGGATAATGCCTTGGATTTTTGACAGGGGGGAGAGATGTGAGTGAAACCAGACTTTACAGCCATTAATATGGTCTTGTCCTGGAGGGATGTGTGTGTGTATGAGATTTTAAGTGTGTGTGTGTGTGTTAGGGGGTTTCCTGGTTTGTGTATGTCAGGCCTAACCTTTGAGTACCCATTCGACTCAAACCATTTTTCACCTTTGGGCTCCTGTGGTGCTGAAATGCCTTCCGTAGCCCCGGTCGATGGAATTAGCTGCTGAAATGTGGAAACCGCGCGGGGACATCAGAGCCCTAATGGATCCTGTGAGAGACACACAAATCCATCACACTAAACAACCGCCCCAAAGTCAAAATGGAGTCGTTTTAACCCTGTAAACCCCGGGTCACTGTTAACTCTTCAACAACCCGTCGTTGACCCTGGCAACTGCCGTCGAAGCCATCGAAGAGGCTGTTATTCTGAATGGGGGGGCTTACGCCAACACACACTCCCCTATTGTCTTGACTCTAAGCCTATAGAGGATTTATACATTAACATACTAGTGAGATTACACTGGACAAACCCTTGTTTCTTCTCCGTCCGCCTCTTAAAACCCTCTTAGTTTATAGTCCAGTCATAAGCATTCTCCCTTCTCTCCGCGGGACCGGTTGGGGTCCTCGGCCCTCTCGGCTCTGACAAAGGCGGCAACATAAAAACCTGAGTGATTGTCCGTGGGATTTATGCTCCATAGAAGGTCCATTCCAGGGCTCATTGAGAGAGCGGCCGTGCTAACTAAGCCTGTTGTCGGCCAGGACGCGAATGCCTTGCTGGATTAGCGAATCCGACGTTGGCGTCCGCCTTTGTCCCAACACACACATCCTCCTCATCTTGAAACCCCAAGACAGTCGTGACCAACAAACCGTGAAATGGCTAAATTACGCATTCCGAAGAAAGCGCAACATTTGCGTTGCATTGTCGCGGGGGTGCCGTAAGCCGCTTAAAGACTTCAAATGATTATGCGCCGGCTTTTTCATGGTCGCCGTCCCTCTTTAGAGCGGGGAAATGATCGTGACAATCGTTCGGACATTGTTTGGTTTTGCTGTCTTTTTATCTTCTTCGATGGTGGTGTTTAGACCCGGCTACGCAGGGCAGTTCTATAATCTACAGATCTATAGAAGTAGGTTAGTGGAATGCAAATATGCAGAGCCTACACTGCTAAGATTTACATCCAGTAAATACATAGGGTTGTGTGTATCTGTCTTTATCCTCTCTTTTTGTGATGTTCTCTCTCATTAATGTCTCTTCACATACAAAAATGAAGTAAAAGGAATGGACTTTGTGGTTCGTTTACACTTGAAGGTTAAATGTCTCTCTCTCTCTCTCTCTCTCTCTCTCTCTCTCTCTCTCTCTCTCTTTCTCTCTCTCTCTGTCTCTCTCTCTCTCTCTCTCTCTTTCTCTCTTTCTCTCTCTCTCTCTCTCTCTGTCTCTCTCTCTCTCTGTCTCTCTCTCTCTCTCTGTCTCTCTCTCTCTCTCTCTCTCTCTCTCTCTCTCTGTCTCTCTCTCTCTCTCTCTGTCTCTCTCTCTCTCTCTCTCTGTCTCTCTCTCTCTCTCTGTCTCTGTCTCTCTCTCTCTCCTTCCTGTTCTATCTGAGCAAGTGGGGGGCGCTGTTCTCATGGAAGAGTGTACTTCAAAACCACACAAATACACACAGACACACAAAGGTCACAGAACAGCAAAGTTGTGTGATCTCCCTCACTCCCTCTTGTCAACCAGCCTGCTCCAAATATAACATATTGTCTCATATGGTCTCTCTCTCCCTCCCTCTTTCTCTCTCTCTCTTTCTCTCTTTGAAAAATCCATTAATGCTACATTCACTCTCTACTTTAAATGGTTTTCCCCCCATCTTCCTCCTAGTCTCCCTCCCTTTTGGTGTTTTCAATTTATTAGCAGAATAGTTCATAGCCTAGCCAATCGATTCCACTAACTAGGGGGAAGGAAATCGCAGTCGCACGCATCACAAGACGTTTTCCCCAGACCAGATCTGATGTTAATCATTTTTCTCTGTCTATTTCCCCTCTCTGTCTATTTCCCCTCTCTGTCTGTTTCCTCTCTCTGTCTATTTCCTCTCTCTGTCCATTTTCCCTCTCTGTCTATTTCCCCTCTCTGTCTGTTTCCTCTCTCGTTCCATTTCCTGTCTCTGTCTGTTTCCTCTCTCTGTCTATTTCCTCTCTCTGTCTATTTCCCCTCTCTGTCCATTTTCCCTCTCTGTCTATTTCCTCTCTCTGTCTATTTCCTCTCTCTGTCCATTTTCCCTCTCTGTCTATTTCCTCTCTCTGTCTATTTCCTCTCTCTGTCTATTTCCCCTCTCTGTCTATTTCCTCTCTCTGTCCATTTTCCCTCTCTGTCTATTTCCCCTCTCTGTCTATTTCCCCTCTCTGTCTATTTCCTCTCTCTGTCCATTTCCCCTCTTTCTGTCTGGCTCTCGGATGAAGATTGAAGTGGGAATGGTAGGTGGGGCGGCCGGAGAGGCCGAGAGAGAGGAAGGCAGAGTTATTCTACCTCAGTAATCGGGGCTGTAATAGAGGAGACAGTGAGTGAATATTTGATTTTTGTGAGAGTCTGGCTCGGTCCTGACAAGGCCAATTTAGCTGTTCTCAGAGAGGACAGAGGAGAGGCTGTGATTGACAGCTCTATTCCTCCTCACAGATAAATTGTGTCTGTGGTTAGCTCTAATCATAAGCGGATGGACATGTGGACGGACGGACAGACTGACAAGACTAAGGCTGAATCTTATCCTGGTGTCATTTAGAGTGGCTATGATGTGTGGGTCGAGGTGGCACAAAGAGTCCTCCCATACTTACACACTTGGCAGTACATGTGGCTTACATGTGAAGCACCTCGCTGTGTGTGTGCGTGTGTGTGCGCTCAAGTGTCTACGTGTCAGTGTGTGTGCGTGTGTGTGGCCATCCTCGCCTCACACACGCCCCCCCCCCCCCCCCCCCCGCCCCAGGCCTTATGTGTCTGTTAGCCCTCTCACGAGACAAGAAGAGAGCTTCCAGGCGTCACTTTACGACCGCCCTTTTATTGCGGCCAATCCGGTTAGTAAATACTAATTTATTCACGAGAGCACATCTGTCCATGTAGCTTAAACTGCGAACAATAAAGTAAGAGGCTTCCCAGAGCGCTATGAGCAACAGAGAGAGGAAGAGAGACTTAGATAGAAGGGAATACATGCTGTAGATACACTAGTGGTCAGGACACACTCCGATATAGACATGTATTCATACACACAGATACTCACACGGGGATTTACTCTCTACACACACACACACACACACACACACACTCTCTCACACGCACGCACTCTCTCTCTCACACACACATGCTCTCTCAGTGTCGGTGACAGTGTAATATGTGAAGGAGACGGGTGGTACGAGACAGGGGATAGTAAACGTCTCTCCGTCAGTCAATCACCTCTTTTTACACGGGAGTCACCCAGAAGTAGAGAGGTTGCATTAAGCTGTTAGAAATGTAAAAAAAAACTCCCTTACAAAAAAAAGATGGCAGTTTTGAAACTGCAGTAAAAATGCAGTATGTGAAGTCGGCCGTGGTATTTTGGACGCAGTGATTGCAGTATAACTGCAGTACAACTGCTAAATGTCTGTATCATTTGGGACGCAGTATCTGCAGCATACTGCAGTTTGCACTCTGACTGCAATCTTTTTTCATAAGGGATGTTTTATTTTCACATACACCGGCGAGGTGCGGGGAAATGTGTCATTTTACAGTATCAGCCATAGTAGGATGGCGCCCCTAGAGCAAATTAGGAGTAAGTGCCTTGCTAAAGGGCACATCGACAGATATTTCACTTTGTCTGCTTGGGTTTCGGTTCAATAGGAAACGAACGGAGACGAAACTCCATCCATGAAAAGCTCTGTAGGGAAAATATGTAGATACTGTAGAAGTAGGGTGAATAGAACATGATAGAGAAGTAGATACATCTGTTAAAACAGTAAGATAGTACCGTAATCTGTAAAATAGTACCGTAATCTGTAAAATAGTACCGTAATCTGTAAGATTATAATCATGACAGAATGAATACCTTGATTAAATAAAAAATTAGGCTGAGATTATTTTCAACTGTGCAATTTTACAAAACAGTTAGTTGGTTATTTATGTATTAGATCTTTAAACACTAAGACTGGGAGACCATATGTTTTGCTGACTGTACTAGGATTGGGCTAGAACGTTCTTTTTCCCATAAAGGGAAAAGGCTGTGGTGGACTGGTGATTAAGGAGGTATATATGTGGAATTAAAGAGGGATATATGAGGGATATATACAAGATGATGTAAGATTCATTGGTATTTAATGAGGTATTCTCCTCTTGTTTGGAAGAGCAGGTTTAATGTGTTGTGATAGACTTGTAATGGATGGGAAACATGGGAGGAGGGAAAGTGAAAGCGCTCGCTCTTTTTTTTATTTCTTTCTATTTCTCTTTCTCTCTCTCCATCTATCTTCTACAGTATATCTCCCTCTCTCTCTCTCTCTCTTTCCCCCTCTTCCTCTCTCCCTCTCTCTTTCTCTCTCTCTTTCTCCCTCTCTCTCAACTCCTTCTTTCCTGCCTGACTTCTCTCTCTCTCTCTCTCTTTCTCTCTCCATCTATCTTCTACAGTATATCTCTCTTTTCCCCTCTCTCTCTTTCTCCCTCCCTCTTTCCTCTCTCTCTCACTCTCTCTTTCCCCCTCTCCCTCTCTCTTTCTCCCTCTCTTTCCTCTCTCTCTCTCTTTCCTCTCTCTCTCTCTCTCCATCTATCTTCTACAGTATATCTCTCTTTCCCCCTCTCCCTCTCTCTCTCTCTCTCTCTCTCTCTCTCTCTCTCTCTCTCTCTCTCTCTTTCTCCCTCTCTCTCTCTCCCTCGCTCTCTCTCTCTTTCTCCCTCTCTCTCTCCTCTTTCTCTCTTTTTCTCTCTCTCTCTCCTCTTTCTCTCTCTCTCTCTTTCACCCTCTCTCTCTCCTCTCTCTCTTTCCCCCTCCTCTCTCTCTCCTGGTGTTTGGTAAATGTCTCTTTGGTAAATGTCTCTTTGGTAAATGTCTCTTTGGTAAATGTCTCTCTGGTAAATGTCTCTTTGGTAAATGTCTCTTTGGTAAATGTCTCTTTGGTAAATGTCTCTTTGGTAAATGTCTCTTTGGTAAATGTCTCTTTGGTAAATGTCTCTTTGGTAAATGTCTCTTTGGTAAATGTCTCTTTGGTAAATGTCTCTTTGGGATTTTCCCGCCAGCAGAAAGGTGTGTTAATCTTCTCCTTTAGAAGACAGGTTTATGGTCTCTTCTTTGTCTCATGGATATTTTCCTATTCAACACTCTGACTGTGAGAGAGGCCTTGCTACTCTGTTCTCACTGATCTGACTGTATGTGTTGTTGAGTGTGTGTTTGTGCGGATATATGTTTTGAATGTGTATGTGCGTGCATAAATTACTGTGTGTGCGTGCGTGCGTGTGCGTGTGTGTGTGGTTTGAATGTGTATGTATGTGTTTTTGTGTGAAGTTTTTGTGTGAATTTGTGTGGGTGTAATCACCTGCTGTCTGGCTAGTAGCGGTTGGGGGGCAGTAATGGCGGGCCCCGACGCCATGCAGTGAGAGCTTAGCTTCTCTTCGAGGGCCGTAAAAACAGTGGGACCCCTCATTACTCTGAATGGAACGGTCCAACCCGGCCGGCCTCCTTCACAATCATGATGATTGTTGTTATTTAGAACCCCAGCCGGGGGAGGGTGGCATGGTGGTGCGCACCGGGTACATTTTTCTGACAAGGCTCACAATTATCCGAAGGATCCCGCGGATTCATGACATGCAACCGAGCAGAAGAGAATTGGGAAAGAATGCCCTCATTTCTGGGGGGGACGTCCTGTCGTTTTCCTGTTCTTTTTTACCCCAGCATTCTTTATTTTTCTCTTTCTCTCTGTCTCTCTGTGTCTCTGTGTCTCAGAGGTCTGCGGCCTGGCACCGCAGGGTGCCGATAGGCTGAATTCCCGAGGCTTAGGGACCTTTTCTCACCCCGCTTTGCCCACTCACTCGTACACACACACAAATGAAACAGACACACACACACACACAGATGCACACACACACACGGGCACAGACACAGCACATGCATGCATACATACACAAATAAGCACACAAGGCATGCATACGCACACACTAGGGTCACCCTGGGGAGTCTGAGCAACAGGAGCAGCTGAAACGGAGAAGGTATCAACCAGCATCAGCCCCTCCTGTAGTCCACCTCCCACTGGCTCCTATAGAAGCCGTGTTGTGTGGGGCTGCATGGGGTAGGCTCACTAGGCACACACGACAGAGGGCTGGAGGAAAGACAGCAGGGGGACAGAAAAAGAACCCCTATCTACTCCATTAACAGTAAACAATCACAACCAGACAGCAGGGAGACATGGGGCAAGAACAGATAGCGGGGCTGCTCTGAATATATAGGATAAAAACCCTTTAGGTGGTTGTATAGCGCCCTGTGTGTATCTGCTCTTGTATAGCGCCCTGTGTGTATCTGCTCTTGTATAGCGCCCTGTGTGTATCTGCTCTTGTATAGCGCCCTGTGTGTATCTGCTCTTGTATAGCGCACTGTGTGTATCTGCTCTTGTATAGCGCCCTGTGTGTATCTGCTCTTGTATAGCGCCCTGTGTGTATCTGCTCCTGTATAGCGCCCTGTGTGTTTCTGCTCTTGTATAGCGCCCTGTGTGTATCTGCTCTTGTATAGCGCCCTGTGTGTATCTGCTCCTGTATAGCGCCCTGTGTGTATCTGCTCCTGTATAGCGCCCTGTGTGTATCTGCTCCTGTATAGCGCCCTGTGTGTATCTGCTCTTGTATAGCGCCCTGTGTGTATCTGCTCTTGTATAGCGCCCTGTGTGTATCTGCTCCTGTATAGCGCCCTGTGTGTATCTGCTCTTGTATAGCGCCCTGTGTGTATCTGCTCTTGTATAGCGCCCTGTGTGTATCTGCTCTTGTATAGCGCCCTGTGTGTATCTGCTCTTGTATAGCGCCCTGTGTGTTTCTGCTCTTGTATAGCGCCCTGTGTGTATCTGCTCTTGTATAGCGCCCTGTGTGTATCTGCTCTTGCCCTTAGGGAGGGGACTTTATTTCACCCTGTAGGTTAGTCCCTATGGCTGCATCCATCCTCTCTCTCTTTCCCTACATGCTGTTAGTCCCCCTCTCCCACCATCCATCCTCTCTCTCTTTCCCTACATGCTGTTAGTCCTCTTCTCCCACCATCCGTCCTCTCTCTCTTTCCCTACATGCTGTTAGTCCCCCTCTCCCACCATCCATCCTCTCTCTCTTTCCCTACATGCTGTTAGTCCCCCTCTCCCACCATCCGTCCTCTCTCTCTTTCCCTACATGCTGTTAGTCCCCCTCTCCCACCATCCGTCCTCTCTCTCTTTCCCTACATGCTGTTAGTCCCCCTCTCCCGCCATCCGTCCTCTCTCTCTTTCCCTACATGCTGTTAGTCCCCCTTTCCCACCATCCGTCCTCTCTCTCTTTCCCTACATGCTGTTAGTCCCCCTCTCCCACCATCCGTCCTCTCTCTCTTTCCCTACATGCTGTTAGTCCCCCTCTCCCACCATCCGTCCTCTTTCTTTTTCCCTACATGCTGTTAGTCCCCCTCTCCCACCATCCGTCCTCTCTCTCTTTCCCTACATGCTGTTAGTCCCCCTCTCCCACCATCCATCCTCTCTCTTTTTCCCTACATGCTGTTAGTCCTCTTCTCCCACCATCCGTCTTCTCTCTCTTTCCCTACATGCTGTTAGTCCCCCTCTCCCACCATCCGTCCTCTCTTTCTTTCCCTACATGCTGTTAGTCCCCCTCTCCCACCATCCGTCCTCTCTCTCTTTCCCTACATGATGTTAGTCCCCCTCTCCCACCATCTGTCCTCTCTCTTTCCCTACATGCTGTTAGTCCCCCTCTCCCACCATCCGTCCTCTCTCTCTTTCCCTACATGCTGTTAGTCCCCCTCTCCCGCCATCCGTCCTCTCTCTCTTTCCCTACATGCTGTTAGTCTCCCTTTCCCACCATCCGTCCTCTCTCTCTTTCCCTACATGCTGTTAGTCCCCCTCTCCCACCATCCGTCCTCTCTCTGTTTCCCTACATGCTGTTAGTCCCCCTCTCCCACCATCCGTCCTCTTTCTTTTTCCCTACATGCTGTTAGTCCCCCTCTCCCACCATCCGTCCTCTCTCTCTTTCCCTACATGCTGTTAGTCCCCCTCTCCCACCGTCCATCCTCTCTCTTTTTCCCTACATGCTGTTAGTCCTCTTCTCCCACCATCCGTCTTCTCTCTCTTTCCCTACATGCTGTTAGTCCCCCTCTCCCACCATCCGTCCTCTCTCTCTTTCCCCACATGCTGTTAGTCCCCCTCTCCCACCATCCGACCTCTCTCTCTTTCCCTACATGCTGTTAGTCCCCCTCTCCCACCATCCATCCTCTCTCTTTTTCCCTACATGCTGTTAGTCCTCTTCTCCCACCATCCGACCTCTCTCTCTTTCCCTACATGCTGTTAGTCCCTCTCTCCCACCATCCATCCTCTCTCTTTTTCCCTACATGCTGTTAGTCCTCTTCTCCCACCATCCGTCCTCTCTCTCTTTCCCTACATGCTGTTAGTCCCCTTCTCCCACCATCCGTCCTCTCTTTCTTTCCCTACATGCTGTTAGGCCCCCTCTCCCACCATCCGTCCTCTCTCTCTTTCCCTACATGCTGTTAGTCCCCTTCTCCCTCCATCCATCCTCTCTCTTTTTCCCTACATGCTGTTAGTCCTCTTCTCCCACCATCCGTCCTCTCTCTCTTTCCCTACATGCTGTTAGTCCCCCTCTCCCACCATCCGTCCTCTTTCTTTTTCCCTACATGCTGTTAGTCCCCCTCTCCCACCATCCGTCCTCTCTCTCTTTCCCTATATGCTGTTAGTCCCCCTCTCCCACCATCCGTCCTCTCTCTCTTTCCCTACATGCTGTTAGTCCTCTTCTCCCACCATCTGTCCTCTCTCTCTTTCCCTACATGCTGTTAGTCCCCCTCTCCCACCATCCGTCCTCTCTCTATTTCCCTACATGCTGTTAGTCCTCTTCTCCCACCATCCGTTTTCTCTCTTTCCCTACATGCTGTTAGTCCCCCTCTCCCACCATCCGTCCTCTCTCTCTTTCCCTACATGCTGTTAGTCCCCCTCTCCCACCATCCGTCATCTCTCTCTTTCCCTACATGCTGTTAGTCCTCTTCTCCCACCATCCGTCCTTTCTCTCTTTCCCTACATGCTGTTAGTCCCCCTCTCCCACCATCCGTCCTCTCTCTTTTTCCCTACATGCTGTTAGTCCCCCTCTCCCACCATCCGTCCTCTTTCTTTTTCCCTACATGCTGTTAGTCCCTCTCTCCCGCCATCCATCCTCTCTCTCTTTCCCTACATGCTGTTAGTCCCCCTCTCCCACCATCCGTCCTCTCTCTCTTTCCCTACATGCTGTTAGTCCCCCTCTCCCACCATCCGTCCTCTCTCTCTTTCCCTACATGCTGTTAGTTCCCCTCTCCCGCCATCCGTCCTCTCTCTCTTTCCCTACATGCTGTTAGTCCCCTTCTCCCGCCATCCGTCCTCTCTCTCTTTCCCTACATGCTGTTAGTCCCCCTCTCCCGCCATCCGTCCTCTCTCTTTTTCCCTACATGCTGTTAGTCCCCCTCTCCCACCATCCGTCATCTCTCTCTTTCCCTACATGCTGTTAGTCCCCCTCTCCCACCATCCGCCATCTCCCTCTTTCCCTACATGCTGTTAGTCCCCCTCTCGCACCATCCGTCCTCTCTCTCTTTCCCTACATGCTGTTAGTCCCCCTCTCCCACCATCCGTCCTCTCTCTCTTTCCCTACATGCTGTTAGTCCCCCTCTCCCACCATCCGTCCTCTCTCTCTTTCCCTACATGCTGTTAGTCCCCCTATCCCACCATCCGTCATCTCTCTCTTTCCCTACATGCTGTTAGTCCCCCTCTCCCACCATCCGTCATCTCCCTCTTTCCCTACATGCTGTTAGTCCCCCTCTCCCACCATCCGTCCTCTCTCTCTTTCCCTACATGCTGTTAGTCCCCCTCTCCCACCATCCGTCCTCTCTCTCTTTCCCTACATGCTGTTAGTCCCCCTCTCCCACCATCCGTCCTCTTTCTTTTTCCCTACATGCTGTTAGTCCCCCTCTCCCACCATCCGTCCTCTCTCTCTTTCCCTACATGCTGTTAGTCCCCCTCTCCCACCATCCGACCTCTCTCTCTTTCCCTACATGCTGTTAGTCCCCCTCTCCCACCGTCCATCCTCTCTCTTTTTCCCTACATGCTGTTAGTCCTCTTCTCCCACCATCCGTCTTCTCTCTCTTTCCCTACATGCTGTTAGTCCCCCTCTCCCACCATCCGTCCTCTCTCTCTTTCCCCACATGCTGTTAGTCCCCCTCTCCCACCATCCGACCTCTCTCTCTTTCCCTACATGCTGTTAGTCCCCCTCTCCCACCATCCATCCTCTCTCTTTTTCCCTACATGCTGTTAGTCCTCTTCTCCCACCATCCGACCTCTCTCTCTTTCCCTACATGCTGTTAGTCCCTCTCTCCCGCCATCCGTCCTCTCTCTCTTTCCCTACATGCTGTTAGTCCTCTTCTCCCACCATCCGTCCTCTCTCTCTTTCCCTACATGCTGTTAGTCCCCTTCTCCCACCATCCGTCCTCTCTTTCTTTCCCTACATGCTGTTAGGCCCCCTCTCCCACCATCCGTCCTCTCTCTCTTTCCCTACATGCTGTTAGTCCCCTTCTCCCTCCATCCATCCTCTCTCTTTTTCCCTACATGCTGTTAGTCCTCTTCTCCCACCATCCGTCCTCTCTCTCTTTCCCTACATGCTGTTAGTCCCCCTCTCCCACCATCCGTCCTCTTTCTTTTTCCCTACATGCTGTTAGTCCCCCTCTCCCACCATCCGTCCTCTCTCTCTTTCCCTATATGCTGTTAGTCCCCCTCTCCCACCATCCGTCCTCTCTCTCTTTCCCTACATGCTGTTAGTCCTCTTCTCCCACCATCTGTCCTCTCTCTCTTTCCCTACATGCTGTTAGTCCCCCTCTCCCACCATCCGTCCTCTCTCTATTTCCCTACATGCTGTTAGTCCTCTTCTCCCACCATCCGTTTTCTCTCTTTCCCTACATGCTGTTAGTCCCCCTCTCCCACCATCCGTCCTCTCTCTCTTTCCCTACATGCTGTTAGTCCCCCTCTCCCACCATCCGTCATCTCTCTCTTTCCCTACATGCTGTTAGTCCTCTTCTCCCGCCATCCGTCCTCTCTCTCTTTCCCTACATGCTGTTAGTCCCCTTCTCCCGCCATCCGTCCTCTCTCTCTTTCCCTACATGCTGTTAGTCCCCCTCTCCCGCCATCCGTCCTCTCTCTTTTTCCCTACATGCTGTTAGTCCCCCTCTCCCACCATCCGTCCTCTCTCTCTTTCCCTACATGCTGTTAGTCCCCCTCTCCCACCATCCGTCCTCTCTCTCTTTCCCTACATGCTGTTAGTCCCCCTATCCCACCATCCGTCATCTCTCTCTTTCCCTACATGCTGTTAGTCCCCCTCTCCCACCATCCGTCATCTCCCTCTTTCCCTACATGCTGTTAGTCCCCCTCTCCCACCATCCGTCCTCTCTCTCTTTCCCTACATGCTGTTAGTCCCCCTCTCCCACCATCCGTCCTCTCTCTCTTTCCCTACATGCTGTTAGTCCTCTTCTCCCACCATCCGTCCTCTCTCTTTCCCTACATGATGTTAGTCCCCCTCTCCCACCATCCGTACTCTCTCTCTTTCCCTACATGCTGTTAGTCCCCCTTTCCCACCATCCGTCCTCTCTCTTTTTCCCTATATGATGTTAGTCCCCCTCTCCCACCATCCATCCTCTCTCTCTTTCCCTACATGCTGTTAGTCCTCTTCTCCCACCATCCGTCCTCTCTCTCTTTCCCTACATGCTGTTAGTCCCCCTCTCCCACCATCCGTCCTCTTTCTTTTTCCCTACATGCTGTTAGTCCCCCTCTCCCACCATCCGTCCTCTCTCTCTTTCCCTATATGCTGTTAGTCCCCCTCTCCCACCATCCGTCCTCTCTCTCTTTCCCTACATGCTGTTAGTCCTCTTCTCCCACCATCTGTCCTCTCTCTCTTTCCCTACATGCTGTTAGTCCCCCTCTCCCACCATCCGTCCTCTCTCTATTTCCCTACATGCTGTTAGTCCTCTTCTCCCACCATCCGTCCTCTCTCTTTCCCTACATGCTGTTAGTCCCCCTCTCCCACCATCCGTCCTCTCTCTCTTTCCCTACATGCTGTTAGTCCTCTTCTCCCACCATCCGTCCTCTCTCTCTTTCCCTACATGCTGTTAGTCCCCCTCTCCCACCATCCATCCTCTCTCTCTTTCCCTACATGCTGTTAGTCCCCCTCTCCCACCATCCGTCCTCTCTCTCTTTCCCTACATGCTGTTAGTCCCCCTCTCCCACCATCCGTCCTCTTTCTTTTTCCCTACATGCTGTTAGTCCCTCTCTCCCGCCATCCATCCTCTCTCTCTTTCCCTACATGCTGTTAGTCCCCCTCTCCCACCATCCGTCCTCTCTCTCTTTCCCTACATGCTGTTAGTCCCCCTCTCCCGCCATCCGTCCTCTCTCTCTTTCCCTACATGCTGTTAGTCCCCTTCTCCCGCCATCCGTCCTCTCTCTCTTTCCCTACATGCTGTTAGTCCCCTTCTCCCGCCATCCGTCCTCTCTCTCTTTCCCTACATGCTGTTAGTCCCCCTCTCCCGCCATCCGTCCTCTCTCTTTTTCCCTACATGCTGTTAGTCCCCCTCTCCCACCATCCGTCATCTCTCTCTTTCCCTACATGCTGTTAGTCCCCCTCTCCCACCATCCGCCATCTCCCTCTTTCCCTACATGCTGTTAGTCCCCCTCTCCCACCATCCGTCCTCTCTCTCTTTCCCTACATGCTGTTAGTCCCCCTCTCCCACCATCCGTCCTCTCTCTCTTTCCCTACATGCTGTTAGTCCCCCTCTCCCACCATCCGTCCTCTCTCTCTTTCCCTACATGCTGTTAGTCCCCCTATCCCACCATCCGTCATCTCTCTCTTTCCCTACATGCTGTTAGTCCCCCTCTCCCACCATCCGTCATCTCCCTCTTTCCCTACATGCTGTTAGTCCCCCTCTCCCACCATCCGTCCTCTCTCTCTTTCCCTACATGCTGTTAGTCCCCCTCTCCCACTATCCGTCCTCTCTCTCTTTCCCTACATAATGTTAGTCCCCCTCTCCCACCATCCGTCATCTCTCTCTTTCCCTACATGCTGTTAGTCCCCCTCTCCCACCATCCGTCATCTCTCTCTTTCCCTACATGCTGTTAGTCCCCCTCTCCCACCATCCATCCTCTCTCTCTTTCCTTACATGTTGTTAGTCCCCCTCTCCCACCATCCGTCCTCTCTCTCTTTCCCTACATGCTGTTAGTCCCCCTCTCCCGCCATCCGTCCTCTCTCTCTTTCCCTACATGCTGTTAGTCCCCCTCTCCCACCATCCGTCCTCTCTCTTTTTCCCTACATGCTGTTAGTCCCCCTCTCCCACTATCCATCCTCTCTCTCTTTCCCTACATGCTGTTAGTCCCCCTCTCCCACCATCCGTCCTCTCTCTCTTTCCCTACATGCTGTTAGTCCCCCTCTCCCACTATCCATCCTCTCTCTCTTTCCCTACATAATGTTAGTCCCCCTCTCCCACCATCCGTCATCTCTCTCTTTCCCTACATGCTCTCTCTAGTCTCCCTCTCCTCCCCTTGTCCGTCCCCCTGTCCCCTGATCCATTATTTTAACGACTCTCCAAGCGAAGTGTGTGTGTGCTAACCAGCAGCAGTGTGTGTGTAAGGGATGACATCATTAAATGGCCCAGTGGTTTGATATGCTGCTGTGGCGTTACTGTGGAGGAAAATACAGAAGATGATCAATTTCTATCCAAAGAGGCCGGAGAGAGCCACAAACACACATACACACACACACACACACACACACACACACACACACACACACACACACACACACACACACACACACACACACACACACACACACACACACACACACACACACACACACACACACGAACACACACACACACAGGGCCTCTCTAAGGATGAGAAGATATTGACTGCTTGCTGTCGCCCTGCCTGCATATATGTATCAGGTTTATTATTGGTGTTATTTATATACCAAGGGGAAAGGGAGTGTTGGAGAGCTCCCTGTTCAAACAAACGCCCCTGCAGTAATTCTTTCATTCCATATAGATGCGGTAAAGAGGTCAATGGAACGCAGACCGTGGGGGATAGGACGCCGGACTGGCGCACATTCAACTAATCTGATCTAACCAAGTGGATATTTGTCAAATCCGTCATGATTGATGTATTGTAAAAGGCCCACAATGTGGCTACTAAAGTTCGATTTGGATATTTTGGCTGTTTTCGCTGCATTACATTTAGAGTAGTCCCTTTTCAGGTTTAGAAGAAGGGACTGCTAAATGCTAACTCCCACTCGTATAAGCTGGTAGCATAGCTAGCATACAGAAATCGGTGGTGGTAGTCAGTTGTGTTTTTTACTGTAATGCAGTTGATTGGCAACGATGACATGAACAAGTGTTGGGGTTGACATGGACGAGTTCCATGGACGTCTTTACCGCATCTGGCTGGGAGCGACTGCGTGGCAGACTGCCGCAGACTGTAAAGAGGAGAGGATAGTGTGTGTGAAGATGCTATAGGCACTGGAGTAATGGAGAAGAGTGAGTTGCTGTTGTCCTAGCTAAACGCTGTGCATGGACAGGCCTGAATAGGATCAATGAGGAAAGCTAAGGCAGCTATGTTCTTAGCTGTAAGTTATATGAGTGCAATCCAAACGAAATGTTATTCACCCAAGTAAACCAATAGTGAAACATTCAGAGAGATATTCAGTTTAGATTCCCGGGTTAATAGTGGTTTTCTCCCAGATATGAATGATGTATTAAGAATGTGTGAAACAGATTGATCCATATTCAATATCACAAAAGATAACCCTGAACCACACTTACCTATTTTTCCAATGAATGGGGGTTATTAGCCTTAGTCATATTCAAGGTTGGAAGGAAAATTGCCTCCCGTCAACACAGATAGTCTCTTATTTTCACATTTCTACATGGTACATTGTGTCTAAGAGGGGTTAGGAAAAAAGGGAGGAAAATACTTGATAGGTTAACCTCCCCTCACTTGTACACCTGGAATCTCTGCTAGCAAGTAGCGTCTTTGCTAATTTATACAGGTAGTTTTCACTGACACGTATAGTCTAACATTAGCACTGATGGATGGATGTGAAAGAGAAGGAGGGATTTACACTCTCTCTCTTCCTCCGCTTTCCACCTTTCACCTTCCATCATCACTCCTTATCGTCTCTCCATGTCTTCCTCTCTGTTAGCAACGCTGTTAGCACCTGAGTCGTGCTCATCTGCCACATCTTCCTATTTTGAATTAACTCTGTCTACAATTCCTGTTTAAATAAAGCTGCGCTAATTCGAATCTAATTATGCGGCGAGTGGGATATTGATGTTTGTGTCATAGCGAAACCTTAACAACTTCACGCAGGCGTTAGCTGTGTCCCTAATGGCACCCCGTTCCCTGTATAGGGAGTAAGTCCCATAGGGATCTGGTCCAAAGTAGTGCACTATGTAGTCATTGACTCAGCCATCTGCACTGATCAGAACGACACAACCCGTTCCCCCTTTCAGTGCTGGACAGAGGAATTCAGTTGAATGTCTGACGTCAAATGTGGACCCGAGCTTTTTCAGTTTCCGCGAACTAATGTTTTTTTCTTCTTCTCTTCTCTTTCCCTCTCTCCCTCGCTCTCCGGTGACCTCCTGGCCTCCTGTGGTGCATTCTGGGTAACAGGTAAGTCCCAGGATGCAGTTTACTTCACTTCACAGCCTGTTTCAGGATGTCGTTTTTCTTAAACGCTGCCATTTAAGAGAGAATCAGTAGAGATATAGCGAGGTGGATGTAACTCTCCGCTGGGCCCTGCGACTTTGGCACTCTGACTCAAACTCACGTTTCCAATCATTGAGTCATTTCCATTCACACCGATGGTTCTTGTTACCTCGGCATACTCAGAGTAGAAAGTGGAAGGCCCCGGTCTCTCCTCCTAACTCTGAAGGCCATAAAGGAAAGATTATTATGTTTCATGAATATTGTACCATATTAAGAATCGCTCTGTATATTACATCTCTGACTATGTCCTCCTTGGACCTGGCTAAAATCAATATCCCATGGTCCAGTATTGGGGCTGGTATTCATCTGGCAGCCATGATGTTATAATATGATTATATTTATGACCTGGCTTCCCATCATTAATCAGCGTCTTTAGGAAATTAGAGGGAGTGTTTTAAAATAGTTGTGTGTTTTTGTGTGTGTCTTCATGTTCTCCACAAATATCTGCTTGCACCGCTGTCTGTTTGTGATCAGGCAGTGCCCTGGCCACCCCTGCTGAGCCGTTGCCAGCTGCTGTTTGGCTGTTGTGTTTCTAAACCATCTGTAAGCCTCCTGAATAACAGTCAATTCATCTGAAACTCCACTAAAAGAGCACTGCAATACAAAACATTACTTCCACTCCTGCTTCATCTCAAATGGCACACTATTCCCTATATAGTGCACTACTTTTGACCAACGCCCTTATGGGTAGTGCACTATATAGGGAACAGGGTACCATGTGGGACAGAACTTCTCTTTCGCCTTTGGCTGGAATTAAGTCTCAACTGTTCAGCAAGCTATCTGCTAATCAAATGTAGTGTGTGTGTGTGTGTGTGTGTGTGTGTGTGTGTGTGTGTGTGTGTGTGTGTGTGTGTGTGTGTGTGTGTGTGTGTGTGTGTGTGTGTGTGTGTGTGTGTGTGTGTGTGTGTGTGTGTGTGTGTGTGTGTACTTGTGTGTGTCAGCTCCAGCCAGCGGTGATCTAACCGTGTGGGCTGTGTCCAATAAGAGGTCACTATGGGGTTAGATTAATCAGATGGCCTTGTACTGGCCCCAGACCCCTGGCTCCTCGCCTACAGGACTACAGCCAGGTGTTGGCTGGCCCCTGGAGGTCACTAACACACACAAACAACAAACGTGCGCACGTACAAACACACACACACACTACTGAATTTCATCCAATATCATCACTGATTCAGTCTTTTTTGATCATTTCAGTGCAGTTCCCTTCATCCTGTAGAACACCCCCAAGGGCCAGTGTTGTGTTCGTCTTAGTCACTGGTAGGGTGTCTGTGGGAGAGTGTTTACCCAGGAGTGTTGTGTTCGTCTTAGTCACTGGTAGGGTGTCTGTGGGAGAGCGTTTACCCAGGAGTGTTGTGTTAGTCTTAGTCACTGGTAGGGTGTCTGTGGGAGAGCGTTTACCCAGGAGTGTTGTGTTCGTCTTAGTCACTGGTAGGGTGTCTGTGGGAGAGCGTTTACCCAGGAGTGTGTTAGTTATAGTCATTGGTAGGGTGTATGTGGGAGAGAGTTTACCCAGCAGTGTGTTAGTTATAGTCATTGGTAGGGTGTCTGTGGGAGAGAGGTTACCCAGCAGTGTGTTAGTTATAGTCATTGGTAGAGTGTCTGTGGGAGAGAGTTTACCCAGCAGTGTGTTAGTTATAGTCATTGGTAGAGTGTCTGTGGGAGAGAGTTTACCCAGCAGTGTGTTAGTTATAGTCATTGGTAGAGTGTCTGTGGGAGAGAGTTTACCCAGCAGTGTGTTAGTTATAGTCATTGGTAGGGTGTCTGTGGGAGAGAGTTTACCCAGCAGTGTGTTAGTTATAGTCATTGGTAGGGTGTCTGTGGGAGAGAGTTTACCCAGCAGTGTGTTAGTTATAGTCATTGGTAGGGTGTATGTGGGAGAGAGTTTACCCAGCAGTGTGTTAGTTATAGTCATTGGTAGGGTGTCTGTGGGAGAGAGTTTACCCAGCAGTGGGTTAGTTATAGTCATTGGTAGGGTGTCTGTGGGAGAGAGTTTACCCAGCAGTGTGTTAGTTATAGTCATTGGTAGGGTGTCTGTGGGAGAGAGTTTACCCAGCAGTGTGTTAGTTATAGTCATTGGTAGGGTGTCTGTGGAGGAGAGTTTACCCAGCAGTGTGTTAGTTATAGTCATTGGTAGGGTGTCTGTGGAGGAGAGTTTACCCAGCAGTGTGTTAGTTATAGTCATTGGTAGGGTGTCTGTGGAGGAGAGTTTACCCAGCAGTGTTGATGATGTGGTGATTCTGGTCTTCAAAGCCCAGGTGGGGTGCTGTGTCCATCCTGACCTGCTGTTGGCAGCTGGGTCTCTGTAAACACCAACCACAGTTATCCTCTAGGGAGTGAGGAGCGAGAGAGCAGTACAGACACACACACACCTTATCAACTGTCAATCACTCCCCAAGCCACTGAGGTGACAGAGGTGACACAAACAGCATCACAGTCACCATGGTGTTGTGATTTCCCGTTGGTCTCCTCCTCCTCTTCTCCCCTTCTCCTCCTCTGCTCCTCGCCAATTCCCCTCCGTTCCTCAGTATATTCTCAGGGATCCAACCAGTGCAAACGAACAGCTGGCTGAGATGTTGAATTAAAGATGGCTAAACCAGTATTACATGTTAAGTAAGTGCAGTTTCGACTGGGGAGGAGAAGGGCGAGACAGGAAATGCCTTTCTCAGAAGATCCTGTTTCTTTTAGACAGAACCCCCTTGTGGAAGGATATTATAATGCATAGAGGATCAAGATTTGATAGACGTAAGGTCTAGTATACCACTGTTTTACATGGGGGATTCAGACTCTGGGTTATAGGGATTTTGGGGTAACTCTTTACTTTACAGAGTCTGAAGCTAACTCGGTAGCTTTAGAGTAAAGTACAGTACATCCATTGTTTTAGACAGGACGTTTCCCTCTTAGCTAAGGATTGACGATACAGCTAGTAATGTGAAGTATGGCTTTACATATGGTACTATGGGACTGTTTTAAGCAGGATATCTCCCTCTGCCAGGTCCAGTACAGCCGCACGACATTACAGCCCAATCAGCATGTCTATTGTCTTGCTAATAAAAGTGAGTTTCCAGCCGCTACAACAATACTGATAAACAGACATAACACTGTATAATGCCTCCCCCCAACACAAACACACACTGTGCCTCAATATCTGCTATGTGCTTTCCAGCAGAATCTCCTGCAGTGCACTGTAATGTAATCTGCACTTGAGGGGATGATTGTGTTTAGTAGTGTAGGCATGTGTGTCTTTATTGTGTTACTGTCCAAGATTTGTGTGCCTGTGTGCGTTTGTGCAATTGTTTGTGTGTGTGTGTGTGTGTGTGTGTGTGTGTGTGTGTGTGTGTGTGTGTGTGTGTGTGTGTGTGTGTGTGTGTGTGTGTGTGTGTGTGTGTGTGTGTGTGTGTGTGTGCACTTCAAATCAAATCTTACTTGTCACATGCTTCGTAGACAACAGGTGTAGACTAACAGTGAAATTAGTACTTGCGGGTCTATTTCCAACAATATAGAGTTAACGATTATTATTTTATTTTTATTTCAAAAATTTAAATAGTGACATGAGGAATAAATACACAGTGAATACAAATATTGAGTAGAAAATAAGTAGAAAATAACATGGCTATATGTGTAACCTTCCTTTGACTACGCAACAAATTCTTATTAACAATGACGGCCTACCTTGGAACAGTGGTTTATTGTTGGATTGTTTTTCAGGGGCAGAACAACAGATTTTGTTCTTGTCAGCTCAGGGGTTTGATCCAGCAACCTTTCACCAGGGAGGTGAAAATAACATGGATATATACAGGGAGTATAAAATAACATGGCTATATACAGGGAGTAGAAAATAACATGGATATATACAGGGAGTATAAAATAACATGGCTATATACAGGGAGTAAAAAATAACATGAATATACACAGGGAGTAGAAAATAACATGGCTATATACAGGGAGTAGAAAATAACATGACTTTATACAGGGAGTATAGAAGAACATGGATATATACGGGGAGTACCAGTACCGAGTTGATGTGCAGGGATACGAGGTAACTGAGGTAGTTACCCTTTAATGCAAGTGCCCACCAGGAAGAGACCGTTGTTTGGTTAAGCGGTGCTGATGTAGTGCTCAAGTGATTGCAGTGCTTGCTAAACAAATGGCCACTGGATTCATGCAAATAATCATGATATCATTCTGCCAGGTTGGTATAGGCTGCATTGTAGTTAACATTTTATTGAGAAGGTTTTTGGGAAAGTCTTTCCATCTCTACCAGAAGACGGTTATCATTAGCATCATCACTAACCGCTACACAGTGTAGACTAGGCATACACGCACCACACACACACACACACACACACACACACACACACACACACACACACACACACACACACACACACACACACACACACACACACACACACACACACACACACACACACACACACACACACACACACAGAGAAAAGGGCAGTCCTGTGCCGTTTCAGAAAGTTGCACGAAAATAAGAATCACTGATGCATTTTGTTCATGTCTTGTGATTCACTGGGCAAATGAATGTCTTCTCTAATCATTTCAATAGATTTAGTTGATTTCCTATTAAGTTCAATAAAACATTTCATGTTGTTCATAATGTTTGGATTCGGTGATTCCCTCAGCATTCTTTTGACTAAAAACACAGTCACGGATTAAACATGGGAATTAATGACAATCCCATCCCAGACAATGTACAGGAACATGTTTAAGAGTGGCCGTGTTTAGGAAGTCATCACTGGAAGTCATGTGTTTAGGAAGTCATCACTGGAAGTCATGTGTTTAGGAAGTCATCACTGGAAGTCATGTGTTTAGGAAATCATCGCTGGAAGTCATGTGTTTGGATGTCATCGCTGGAAGTCATGTGTTTGGATGTCATCGCTGGAAGTCATGTGTTCTGGATGTCATGTGTTTAGGAAGTCATCCCTGGAAGTCATGTGTTTTGGATGTCATCACTGGAAGTCATGTGTTTTGGATGTCATCACTGGATGTCATGTGTTTAGGAAGTCATCGCTGGAAGTCATGTGTTTTGGAAGTCATCACTGGATGTCATGTGTTTAGGAAGACAGCACTGGAAGTCATGTGTTTTGGAAGTCATCACTGGATGTCATGTGTTTAAAAAGGCAGCACTGGAAGTCATGTGTTTAGGAGGTCAGCACTGGAAGTCATCTACTTGTGACTCTCCGGCTTTGTTTGGTTAATGAGTACTCAATTTTAAGTAGTGTGTGTGTGCGTGCGTGCGTGCGTGCGTAGAGGTCATAATACAGCGTTGTGTTTTACCTGAGAACACATCCAGTCACAGAAATACAGCCAACAAATACACATATCCACAATACACTGACGGAAATATTTCTCAATTCACACACTGCAGCGATATTAGATATTCCTGCTGTTAGTTGATTTATAACTTACAGTCCAACTCAGTTAGAAATACAAAACACTATACTGTCACACCATAACTTAAAGGACGATATTCTAGACACACACACACACACACACACACACACACACACACACACACACACACAATGTTAAAGTGTGATTGATTCTCAGTGGGGAGCCAGCAGACGTTCACCCCTAAGTGTTTGTGGTTGTCAACATGCTCTCCGTCCATCTCTCTCCATAGCAACAAGTGCAGTGCTTTAAAAACAGTCACACGTAAAAGTGTGAAATACCCGCGATTGCCAGAGTAATGAGGTTTTCCAAAGGCCTTAGTCCATTTGGGCCACCATAATATTGATTTCATTCATATTAATGCCACATGACAAGGCATAGCCGACTATCAGTAAAGGAAACAGGTTTTTTCCCAGCTTGTGTGGGTGTCGGCGTGCCTGGCATTCATATGTGTGTTTGTGTGTTTGTGTGTGTGTGTCTCTCTGTGTGTGTGTGTGTGTCTCTCTCTGTGTGTGTGTCTCGCTCTCTGTGTGTGTGTCTCGCTCTCTGTGTGTTTGCCTGCGTATGAGCCTCTATCTCGCTGCTCTCCACAGTCTAGTAGGAAGAATATTGGCCTCTTCTTCCAACACATCCTGAGGGAGACGAACACTCCCAAGCATGGGCATGGGCATGGGCATGGGCATGGGCATGGGCGAGTATGAATGGAATGTATAGACAAAACGGGCCTTGGTCCAGATCTTTATACTCACAGCAGTGTAGAGGCCTAACGTTATGATAATGTCTAATTAATTGGGTAATTAATTATGGAATATAAAATATGGGTTTATTTCTATTTTACAGTAAACGGGGCACCACCTATCATTTAAGTCGATGGGACTTTCTTAGCAAGTAGGGACAAACCGTACATGTCACAATTATAATATGAAGGTTCTGTAGAGTTCTTTCAATGTCGGATTCAGAATCTCAGAGACGGTGATATTATTTTATAACAGGAAAAATATGTATTATTAGAACAAGGTAAAACTACAGTACAGGATAAATGACTCAGTGACAGATTATGGCAAAATGATCAGCAACGATGAAGTCGTTAGAATGGGGAAGGGAGGGGAAAAGAGAGGAGGGTTTCTTATAACTCAAGAGTAGGACAAGCTATCAGTTAGGATGATTCTACATGAGACAAAGCAGGGAATTTAAGAGAGAGATCGCCTGCATTGAATGCGCTTATGTGGAATTCCATAGTAGCTCAATCTGTGGCTGGATTCCCAAACACCCTTTCAGTGGGGAAAAGGGAGAAGGCCCCTGTTCAAACAGTTCCGGGGGGGGTGTCGTTGTCCAACTGAGATCCAAGTGAGAGCAGAGGACAATCGTTCAAATTCCTATATTGGTGTTTGGCCTCCACTCATTGAAATCGGGGGGGGGGGGAACAATAATCAAGGGCGCTTTCCAGTTACCAACTACACTGACGTCTGAGAAGCAGAAGGATTTCAGTTTCCCGTGGCTATTATTCACGCCACGCTTTTATAGTTCAGTTCGAATGGACAGCGTGGGCGAGGACAGGCTCCTTGCCTGATTGGCTGACATTTTCCGTGGTCACTCTTAGCAGGAGGTGCCCCAGGCCCAGGGAGGAGAGTAGTGTTCCGTTATTGATGGATAAATCCTTTGTAAAACACGGGAAAGGTGGGTAATTGTTCAGGGCATAATGTTCCCTACGTAATGATACAAAACATGACATGTTCTCCTTGAAATACAGAGAAATTATTCCCAACAGGGAAAAATACACAATATCATTGAACATTTCTGCAGCATACAATGATCATAGGATACATCAGTACTTCCCCGTCTAGAACCTTCTGGTGTTAACAAGAATGTAGATTCCATATGAATGGTCTGGATTCTGTCCGTTTAGAGCAGGGCGAGCCATTTGGCAGGTCCCTGCTGTTTCGGTGCCGTCCTGTCCTGGACAGAATGTTTGAAGTGGATGTTCTGCCGTTTAACAGCTCTCTGGAGTGTTATCTTGTAATACGGAGTGCGATTTATTATAATATTTTATTTATACTACGGAGTGCGATTTATTATTATATTTTATTTATACTACGGAGTGCGATTTATTATTATATTTTATTTATAAAGGGAGGGTCAACATTGAGACCAAGGTCTCATTTACAAGGGAGGCCTGTGAACATGAACATACACAATTGAATAAATATCATGTAATATTATAATATCACTATAATACAGACAACAAGATGAATCAAAACAAACACAACCCATATCACCTCCCTTACAGATGGAACAATATTACTGATAGAAATGGTGACGAGAACAGAGCCCGAGATCGACCCCTGCAGCACACCTTTCGTAATATTGAGGAAACTAGATATGATACCCTCAGTAAACACGCATTGTGTCCCGTCCATTAGATAGTTATTGAACCAATCGCAGGATGACTGATCTAGGCCTATTTCAGACAACCTTTGAACAAGTAAAAAATAGTTGACCGTATCAAACGCCTTTCGACGGGTTGGTAAGGCAGCACAATGACTTTTATGGTCTGAACAATAAAGCGTGTCATCTGTGGCCGTTTTTTGTGGGGAAAAGGGGGAGAAGAGCGGCTGGGTCGTGTCACGTCTTTTCATCTCTACCGTTGGCATGCCGACGGGCGAGTAGATGTGTATTGCGTACGCTCTGTCAACTGCCAGGCATTAGGAATTGGCCTGATCTTTCGTCAGCATCAGTAATCCAAACTGCTCTATAACCCGTGTAGCAAAACGCACCAAACTAAACAAGTCTCCTTTTGTTCATTTCACTGTGTTTATTTGTTTACACCTTTCATTTCCCACCGTGGAGTACGGGAGGTTTTAGATTGTTGTGTTGTTGTGTGTGTAGCCTTTCCCACCGTGGAGTACGGGTGGTTTTAGATTGCTGTGTTGTTGTGTGTGTAGCCTTTCCCACCGTGGAGTACGGGTGGTTTTAGATTGCTGTGTTGTTGTGTGTGTAGCCTTTCCCACCGTGGAGTACGGGTGGTTTTAGATTGCTGTGTTGTTGTGTGTGTAGCCTTTCCCACCGTGGAGTACGGGTGGTTTTAGATTGCTGTGTTGTTGTGTGTGTAGCCTTTCCCACCGTGGAGTACGGGTGGTTTTAGATTGCTGTGTTGTTGTGTGTGTAGCCTTTCCCACCGTGGAGTACGGGTGGTTTTAGATTGCTGTGTTGTTGTGTGTGTAGCCTAGATGTGCTAATCAGACCGGATAAGGACTTGATACCTGGTGAAAGCTGTCTTTCGCTAATTTACCTGAGTAAGCTAGTCGATTCTGACACTGTGTCTACGAACAGATGTAAGAATGTGTGTGTGTGTGTGTGTGTGTGTGTGTGTGTGTGTGTGTGTGTGTGTGTGTGTGTGTGTGTGTGTGTGTGTGTGTGTGTGTGTGTGTGTGTGGGTGGGTGGGTGGGTGGGTGGGTGGGTGGGTGGGTGGGTGGGTGGGTGGGTGGGTGGGTGGGTGGGTGGGTGGGTGGGGGTGGGTGGGTGGGTGGGTGGGGGTGGGTGGGTGGGTGGGTGGGTGGGTGGGTGGGTGGGTGGGTGGGTGGGTGGGTGGGTGGGTGGGTGTGGGGGTGTGTGGGTGCGGCAGTGTTTCCATGTACTCTGAGGCGTGTTAATGACAGCAGGCAGAAAATGAACAGACATTGAGCAGACTCATACATTATCTGCCATACAGGTACAGTTATGTGTGTGTGTGTGTGTGTGTGTGTGTGTGTGTGCGTGCGTGCGTGCGTGTAAGATGTGTGTTGATGTGCCTGTAGGATTTAAACACTTGCCCACCAATCCCCCCTTCCCCAAAACACGTATAAATAGTGTTATATAAATTGTGTCTCCCTGTATTATACTGATGCTAAAATGTTCATTCTATTCTACTGAGACATTGATGTTCTAGTCTTTTGTTGTTTCTTATTGTTGTTTCATTGTTGAGACGGAACCTGCAAGTAAGCATTTCATTGGACGGTGTATACCATGTGTATCCTGTACATACGACTAATACAACTTGAAGCTTGAGGATATTTAGTATATGTATGGGTATTCATTAGGTGTGTGTATTAGTATATGTATGGGTATTCATTAGGTGTGTGTATTAGTATATGTATGGGTATTCATTAGGTGTGTGTGTTAGTACATGTATGGGTATTCATTAGGTGTGTGTATTAGTACATGTATGGGTATTCATTAGGTGTGTGTATTAGTACATGTATGGGTATTCATTAGGTGTGTGTATTAGTACATGTATGGGTATTCATTAGGTGTGTGTATTAGTATATGTATGGGTATTCATTAGGTGTGTGTGTTAGTACATGTATGGGTATTCATTAGGTGTGTGTATTAGTACATGTATGGGTATTCATTAGGTGTGTGTATTAGTATATGTATGGGTATTCATTAGGTGTGTGTGTTAGTACATGTATGGGTATTCATTAGGTGTGTGTATTAGTACATGTATGGGTATTCATTAGGTGTGTGTATTAGTACATGTATGGGTATTCATTAGGTGTGTGTATTATGAGTCAAATGATTATCCCATTACTGGTATGCAGTTGCATTATTCCCTAGCTGGGGTATAAAGAATAGAGTCTAGGTAAAGATGTGCCTGTCTATTTTCTATAGTGCTTTTCCCACTAGCTAGAATGGCTAAGTGCGTGCATGCCTGAGAGAGGGAGAGATATCGCTGAGAGAATGTGTGTGTGTGTGTGTGTGTGTGTGTGTGTGTGTGTGTGTGTGTGTGTGTGTGTGTGTGTGTGTGTGTGTGTGTGTGTGTGTGTGTGTGTGTGTGTGTGTGTGTGTGTGAAGCCATGCAACAGATGAGTGAAGACTCCAAATGGTTAAAGCAGAGACAGCCCCCCCTTCTCCCCTCCCTTCCCCAGACCTCCTTTCCTCTCCCTCCTCCCCCCGGTGGGTGTAAACAGACAAAGGCTCAACCTATAGCGCGCCTCCCTCCCTTGTTTGAGCCCCAAGCCCCTCCCCTCTCCTGCCAGCAGCAGTACGGCTCCGAAAGAGTGCCTCAAACTTGGAGAGAGCGAGAGAGAGAGAAAGAAAGAAAGAGGAAAGATTCCGTTTAGAAAGGCAGGCAGCGGCAGAGAGGGTGCGAGAGCGAGCGTGGACCAACCACCAACCAGCAGGATGCACATTTAACCACCCACTGTCCAGCCTAAGGAAAAGAAGAAAAAAAACGATCCAGCATTTTTTCCCTCTTTTTTATTCCTCCCTCTCTCATTAATGAGTTGAGCTTGAAGCCTGAGCTTGATGCCATAGAGAGTGAGAGTGTGATTGTTCATTGAGAGGAGCCTCTCTCTGTTCTCTGTGTGCGTTTGAGAGAGTGAGTGGATTGGGAGAAACAGACTACTGTCAGTAGAACCACTGAAACAGACTGTGTGCCCAGAGAGAGAGAGAGAGAGAGAGAGAGAGAAAGAGAGAGAGAGAGAAAGCTCCAGAGATATCGAAGGCAAGTGTTTTGTGGAGGGGAAGAGAAAAGGCGAAAAAGGCTCCAGGCAAGACACAGCGCAGCATCGTGTCTACCCAGCTACATGCCTCTGTGATCGGGTAACGAGAGCAGCCAGGAGGGCTCTGGCCGGATCCTTTTAACCCTTTTGGGGAAGGAACAACTGGAGGATTTCCTAACCTAAGGTAACAGCTGAAACCAGTGTATTCTCTCTGCTGCTGCTAATTGACCTTCCTCCGGGTTTAAGGCAGTGTGCCGTTTACGCACCCCTCTCTGTGTGTGTGTGTGTGTGTGTGTGTGTGCACGCCTGTAGTGTGTGTGCGCCTGTGCATCCACATGTCTTGCCTGTGGTCAATGAAATGTGATCAATTGCTGTCAATTATTATACCCACTGTCTGCTTAAGTGTGTTTCAATCATCTTCAAATGAAAGGAGTTGTGTGTGTTGAGGGGACCTGTATGGCATGTTAATATGCTGTGATTCCTTGACTCCAGCACTTTGAGAGTTGATTGGTGAGAGAGAGGGAAGCCAAACACGCACCCCCGAAAAGAGCTCCCTCGGAGCTCGGCTGCCCTCACCACGGTCAGATGTTCTGAATTAGAGCGAGTAGTTTTTGCGAAGCAGAGCCCAGTCAGTGTTCCTTTTTTGGGGCTGCTTGTGGTCAGAATTTCCAGCCTTTCCAAATCCACCCAGGCTATAATACCAGGCAGGATGAGGGGGCTGATGCTGTGGAGGGGGATTCTCAAGCCTTTTTTTGGATTGGCTCAACAGCATAATAGATGAATTGTGTGTGTTGATGATTTGATGAAAGGCTGTGAAAAAGGCTGTGAAGGCTGTGAAAAAGAGAGGGATTTGTTTATGTAATTTTTATGGAAATAGATATTTTCATGGCCATTTGATGTCCTGTCTTTTAAGATGTGGAAACAGGCATAGCCTACAGTGCTGTTTGTAACACACGTAATAATTCTCACTCCCGTCCCGTTACGGGGAGAATAGACCCTTACACTGCAGGATAATTGGAACCCTATTTTTTAAGGGGGGTGTTTTGGAATTTGTCACTCTATTACCTTTTCAATTAGCCTATTCTACATCCCCCGGCCTGCCGCTGAGTGACGCAATGATGCAACTATAACGGACAGAACTGAATAACAGAACAACTGAATAACTGTCAGGAATAAAAGAGGGAACGATGTAAAAAGGAATAAAAGAGGGAACGATGTCACAATGGACCAGCTTTGCGTTCATAAACGTCGTGGAGACGGCCAGATGTTAAAAGATGTAAAAAATAATAAAAATGTTTTTCAAAAAATGGACACGTCAGATAGACAGATGAGCTCGATGAAGAGGATAGCATGAGATATGTTTTTATGATTTCAATATGTTCATCTGTGTGTTGTAGAAGTGTGATTTGCCATATGTTCCATCAGTTAAGGAAACTTAGATGGCTTCTGCCGTATTAAAAAACAGACAATAGGGAGGAGTACTGGGGGCGCAGCAACAATGTGTGCGCTCATGCATTGAAGACGCTGTGAAATTCCACCAGTCAGTGATTCCTCTCAGGCCCACTACCACTGAGAGGAACCTGTGGTGTCTCATAATGTCAAACAGTTCCCCCGATTGTTAAAAAACAAGACAGAAATTGGCCTCTCTCTCTCTCTCTCTCTCTCTCTCTCTCTCTCTCTCTCTCTCTCTCTCTCTCTCTCTCTCTCTCTCTCTCTCTCTCTCTCTCTCTCTCTCTCTCTCTCTCTCTCTCTGTCTCTCTCTGTCTGTCTGTCTGTCTGTCTGTCTGTCATATTTCAGATCTGCGTGCCGAAGCCTCTGACCCTACAAGCTCTATGTTCACGTCCCAAATGGCACCCTATTCCCTATCTAGAGTGCACCTTTTTTGATCAGAGCCCGATAGGTCGTGCACTACACAGGGAATAGGGTGCCGTTTGGGATGCACACAATGAGAAATAAGCTGTCAAGAATTACTGAGGAGGCCGGGGCCATGTCCAAAGGTGTTTAATGTCCGTCTCATGCGGCGGGCCTTACTACATGGTTCCACTTGAACTCTCATACCAAGCCTCTCTGCTGATTTATGGCCCAGGACCCCATTCTTTGATTCCACACTACATTGATTTTGGAGAGGGGAAATAATGGTTTGCAATGTTAGACACTGAAAGAAAGAGTGGAGAGAGGGGGGGGGGGGGGGACGTTAGGAGGAAATAGCCAGCTGAACCTGGCTGTCTTTCCTCTTTTCTTTCTCCCTCTCTTTCTTTCTCGTCACGAATGGAAAGAGATCGCCTAGCAACGGGGCCCAGGCTGTGCTTGGTGTGTGTGTATGCGTGCGTGCACGTACGTGTGTGTGTGTGTGTGATATATACACTTAGTTTGTGCAGTAATCTGGCTGATGGACTGCATTACTGGAGCTATTACTCAATGAATAAAAGTTTTAATTCCGTTTGATACGCCGGCGTGATATTTCTCTGATTTAGCGCCTTGTAAAACGGATCAGGTCACCTTTCCTTATCCACATATTTCTTTGTTTTATTGTTTGTGTTATTACGTTGAAGGGCATTTATCGTAGCGTAGGGGGGCCATTATTTTTTATTTCAAAAATGAATAAAAATGATGCCGGTCCCAGACCTACATCTTGATGGCTCGGGGGTTATATAGTGGCTCAACTCATTGTTCATTTATAGAGGAGAATTGGAAAAGGCCCGACGGACCTGCTCCCGAGTAAAAAAATATAATTACAAAAAAACGGGAAAAGAGGAAAAATTGTGATAGACGATTGGTGAAAAACAGCATCCACGACCTATAGGCCTACAGTCTATTGCATCCTCATTAGCATAACGTATGGTTATTATATATCCATGTTGTGATGGAAGGATGAGATGAGGGATGAGATGAGGGATGACAAAGAGTAATGTCCATGGGAATAGACATGAAAGAGGGGGTGAAGCGCTGGACGGTTCGTCGTCCGCACGGAAGAGTGAAGAGCTCCTTCTATCTCTTCATCTCTGTTTTTCTCTCTCTCCAGCTCTTTGTGATTAAAGTTAATATCTCTCCATGAATCCCTTTTGGAACATCCCCCCCATCATTAGATAGGAGTGATTTACGAAGTGAGAAGAGAGAACGAGTGTGTTTGTGTGTGTCTGCTGTGAGGGATTGAGGAGTGTGTTAGTAGTGTTATCTCACTGGGTGTCCAGACGGCTCCGTGACCCCTTCTTCCAGGGATCTAGGAGGGATAAGGAGAGGTACTCTCTGTCTGAAGGAGCACCTTGTTCAGTTCTGAGACCAGGCCATCTCTCTCATTTTCTCTCTCGCTCTCTTCCTCCATATATTCTTCTATCGCTCTGTTGCTCTTTCTCTCTCTCTTCCCCTGTAATTCTCCCCCCTTTTGTCTCTCGTTCTCGTTATTTCTCCCTCCCTCCCTCTTCTCCTAAATAACAGCTCCGGTCCGTCCAGGGCCTCCAGAACTCACCATAACAACACATACAGTACATACCCATCAGCCAATCGATCGATTCTATTTTCTCATCACAGCTCTGCTCCAGATAAGACTTGGAGGAGGAGGCTTCTATTGTATATTGTTGCAGGAGACTGTTGCAGGCGGTGCGCAGGGAATGGTGCCAAACAGTTCAGCTATACTCATCCATTTGGGATAAGAAGAGGGTCCCTCAATGGGTCTTGCTGCTTCCAGAATATTCTTTGTGATTGCCTGGAATGGGTTAAAGGGAGCTCGCTACAGATTGGACTGTTTGGCTGGGAGCCGGAGAGGAACGGGGAAGGTTGGCCGGAGGAGGGTTTCTGACAAGTGAACGGTACGCCGCCGTCGATGGTATGCTAATTCCCCAGTCTGCCTGTGTGTGTGAGAAGACTTGTGTTTGGTGTGTAAATATGAATTGGATTGGTGTCGTCCCAAATTGCACCCTATTCCCTATAATATGAATTATTATTGTCCCAGCTCAAAAGTAGTGCACTTTTTTTCTTCTTCTAGGGAGTAGGGTGCTATTTGAGAGGCAGACGCGGATGGAGATTTTGATGTATTCGTTACAGCGAGGAGACGTGTGTAGGAAAGAGGAAAGATCATTGAGGGAATTTATTGAATGAACCTATAATTTATTTGGGGTTTGTTTCTGTTCAGGAAAGCTCTGAATGTGTTCCAGATCCTTCCAGAACAACAAGAATAGGCTGTACTTTTCAACCATTCATTTTTGGCCTAAGTCCTTTAATAAAAATACACATTTCCAAAATATATTTCAACAGGGGAACAATGTAATAATAAAAAAGTATTACAATTTAAATAAAAAATAATCAAGTATATAGGAATATATACCATTTAAATGATCAAGGATAAGGTTTAGTATAAATAGAAGCAGGTGGAAAATCCAGAATTGTTTTAGTGGTCACAATTTTTTATTGGATATAAAAAAATTAAAGGTTTATGATTCTTCCAAAAATCGAATGAAGTACTAAGTACTAATGAATGTATAATGATAAAAATTATAATTGTACAAATAACAGCAGCATATGTAATTATATTTCTATTATCACCTTATGCAACCTGCCGTAAATAATATAGCATAAGTATGTACTAATTTGGGGCTGACAGAGTGTGGGGAAACAGAGGTCATCATGGGGGTCAAACACAGGAAATGATCCTTGTGATGGAGTGGCCTGGCCCTATGGACACGCACGCACACACACACACACACACACACACACACACACACACACACACACACACACACACACACACACACACACACACACACACACACACACACACACACACACACACACACTGCTGGGTCATAAATCCTCATATGAATAATACAGGGACTATCCCAGCCACTCTACAGAGTCTCGTACAACTGCCACTGCATTTCCCCACGGTACCATTACAGAGGAAAGGATGTTATATACAGTCTCTTGGTGAAGGCAGCTGATTTTCTCCTCTTGTTTTCTATTGTTATCGAATTGAGATGATAGTTATTTTCCGCTCCAGTTCAGAAGGACCCTTCGGCCGGCGCAGGTGTGTGTGTGTGTGTGTCGGTCCCGTGTGTGTTAGAGTTTTCCATCTCCTGATGGAGCCAGACAGAGGTTGTGGCTGTGTCCCGGGCTGTTCTGGTCCGGGGGGGACAGTGACAGAGTGACCATCCTTACCGTAGCGTAGCCGCCGGCTGAGCTATAGAATAATAGTTTTTCCAGTTGAGGTGACGGGCCGAGATAAGCAGGGCCCGTACATCACGGCTGAGAGGTAGCAACACAGGCTAAGGAAAAAGACCACGGCACACCTATTCACACCATGCCCATGGTGTCCTATTCTCAGAGTGCTGATCTAGCACCAGGTCGCCTGTGTCAATATCAGTGTATTCATTATGATCCAAAAGGCCAAACTGATCCTAGATCAGCACTCCTATTCTGAGAGGCTTTGTGAATTGGGGCCCTGATCTCCTGAGCTCGGGTATTACAACTGGGGAGCTTGAGGAGGCCAAAGTTAAAGCTGACATGCCTTAGTGAAACTAAACAAAGCTAAATTAGCTATTAATGTGGTTTACCTGAACCGACAAGGCTAACTCTAAGCTAATCGCTAGGTTGTATGACTTGGCTGTGTAGCGTATGGTCTATAGGCCTATACACCTGGGAGTTAAACGGATATGCATTAAATAGCATGTCTTTGTCCTTTCAATGTCTCGTCTAGCTGGTGGTTATTGGAGGTGACTAAATAAATCCTTGTCAGCAGAATTGTCCCCTGTTGGCCTGGTAATGTGGGGTAACTCGATTACCCGGTAGCCATATTACCCTCGACTCTACCTCAACATTACGAGAGCACATAACACACACACACATAACACACACACAACACACAGTAGCTAGCTCCATCTCTCCACGGCAGCACCTGCCAGGCCTCTCTCGTCTCTCCTCTCTCCTCTCTCGTCTCTCCTCTCTCGTCTCTCCTCTCTCCTCTCTCCTCTCTCGTCTCTCCTCTCTCGTCTCTCGTCTCTCCTCTCTCGTCTCTCCTCTCTCCTCTCTCGTCTCTCGTCTCTCCTCTCTCCTCTCTCCTCTCCAGCGAGGGGGGAAAGAGGAAATAAAGCCTCCATTCAACGGCTCATAGACCGAGACGACCACATGTATAATAGAACAGTCCAATCGTAAAACTTCAGATTCATACACTCTTTGTGTGTTGTGTGTGCGTGTGTGTGTGACTGAAGAGGGGAGAGAGAAGGGAAAATGGAATACTCTGCTATCCACCAGATAGTTTACTAGACAAACAGCTACTGAAGGATCATTAAGTAATAATGAATAAATTACTTAGTTCTGATCCACATAACGGCCCATTAGGTTTGTTCTCAAAGGAGTCGAGGTGCTGAAAAAGTAGATATATAAGACCGATTATCCTGTGTACTGGACTTACAATATTGCTTTGTTATATTTCAGTCTGGAATCTCTTCTTCAGAGAACCTATTTTGTACGCCGCACAACACTTACGATTTGTACAAGTGTCTGTACAAGTGTCTGTTATTTAAATGTCTCTGATAACAGTCAAGGAGGCGGTTTAAGCTAATGTTCCCTTTGTCAAACTACATAGTTGTTCATCTGTAGTGAGGCAAGGCTGGGAGACGTGATGGAGGACACCAGCCCAGACACTGTGTGGAAGGAGCACACACACTCCATCTATGAGGAAGACTGGTGTGTGTGTGTGTGTGTGTGTGTGTCCCTGTGTGTGTGTGTGTGTGTGTGTGTGTGTGTGTGTGTGTGTGTGTGTGTGTGTGTGTGTGTGTGTCCCTGTTTGTGCTCACTCCCGTCTCCTTGCATTGGAATCCATCCCCGTTGTGAGCCAGAGCTGCCACTAGGCCCAGAGGGAGTGTAGCTAGGAGACCCTAACCAGTCCTCCTCTCCCTCCCACACAGAGACCCAGCCCTTCTATTGTTTCCGCTCGGCTCGGCAATCCCTCCCCAGGATCAAGCATCACACAGGAAAACGCTACCTACACTCACACACACACACACGCACGCATGCTACCTACACACACACACACACGCACACAGGATCAGGGCTCACGCACACACACACACGCACGCCACGCACACACACACGCGCTCTCGAAGGCTAGCTGGCTGTCCCGTTGATCATTTGAGGAGAACCTCTCCCCCCTCCAACCCCCTCTAGTCTCTTTTCATTGCCTGCTTCACTGCAGCCCTGCCTAACAAACGCTTTACCAGACCTCTCTCTCTCTCTCTCAGCTATATGACCCTAGGGAGGGAGGGAGGGAGGGAGGGAGGGAGGGACAGCCAACCAACCATCCACTCACCCACCTCCTTTGTTTGGGGGTTAGAGGCACAGCAAGGTCGCGACCTTTTAAGATGAGTGCCTGGGGCTCGGGTTACAGGAACACAGCCTGGGCTAGATGCAGGGAGGGTAGATGTCTGTCTGTCCCTGCTCAGCCCCATGTGTTCAGCAATCAACTGAACAATGTCATCAGCATTAACACTGCCATTACCACAACTAACCACATGTGTCATCACCCCCCACAGGGAGGAGACGGGTTTAATGTTTAAACACACACACACACACACACACACACACACACACACACACACAAACACACACACATACAAAGACACACACACACACAGACACACACCCACATACAAAGACACACACACACACCCACATACAGACACACACACACATACAAAGACACACACACACATACGCACACACACACACACACACACACACACACATACACACACACACACACACATACATACATACACATACACACACACATACATACATACATACGCACGCACACATACATACACACTCACATACATACAGACACACACACACACACATACACAGACAGAAGAGCCCAATCCCCAGGGAAGGGTAGAGAAAGAGGCAGGGATGGCTGGATATCCAGTAGAGAGAGATTTATCACTGGTAGTTTGGCATTGAGTTGCTCTGATTTTAAGGTGGGGTAACCAGCACCCGTCCGTCCGTGTTGTCACGGGGGAGCAGTGTACTGAGAGGGAGCGAGGGGGTCAGCAACATGCTGTCTCTAGCTGCACAAGGCTGGGGGGTGGCTGTGTGTGTGTGTGTGTGTGTGTGTGTGTGTGTGTGTGTGTGTGTGTGTGTGTGTGTGTGTGTGTGTGTGTGTGTGTGTGTGTGTGTGTGTGTGTGTGTGTGTGTGTGTGTGTGTGTGTGTGTGTGTGTGTGTGTGTGTGTGTGTGTCTGTGTGTGTGTGTGTGTGTCTGTGTGTGTGTGTGTGTTGAGTGAGAGCACATCTCAGTCTCTAGCTACATACAGTATGTACTATGTATGCCCTTGGGTGTAGGTGGAAAAGCCCATTTGGCTAGTCTATCACCACTCCCCATAGCACCACTGTACTGAACCACATTACTGATGATCAGCCTCTCCTCTCCCATGCCTTTACCATGGGACTCAATCAGCCTTCCCGTCCCCTACAGTTCTCTTCCATCTCTCTCTCTCTCTCTCTCTCTCTCTCTCTCCCTCTTTTATTTCTTCTTCTACAGTGCGTCCTTCATGAAGTAATATTCACCTCTCTCTCTCTCACACACACACCGCATGTCCCCACTAAAGGGTAAAGGTAAGGAGTTGTGTTTGTTGACTGTGTAAAGCCTGTAAGGTACAGCTGCTCTGACATTTAGCCTGCTGCTCGTTGTTTGTTTGTTTATCCGTCTCAACACAAAGCTGTATACTAATCAGCACTCATAGCCACAGATACAGTACACTTATTTGGCAACACATTTCTGTTTATTTGTTGTTGTTTTTTTAATCTCCATGCCTTGTTCTCTCTCTTCTCTCTGTGTCTCGTTCTCGGTATCTCTCTCTCTCTCCATCTCTCTCTCTCCTCTCTCTCTCTCTCCTTCTAGCTCTCTCTGTCTCTCACTAGTTATCTACCCTTAAAAACGACCGAGACATTATTATTAAAGAAGTGCTTAAAGAAATACAGTGTGAGAAAGCAGGGGTCTCCTCTCTGTTGTGTTTGAAATGCAGACACACGGACCAGTTGTTTCTCCTCACCATTACGCTGTTCTAATTAAAGACTTCAGCGTGAACTTCAGGCCCTCCAATTATGCACATATTTAATTTCTGCAATTAATTTACCTGTCTGACAGCTAAGACAGGATATATATGTATATTCAGTTGAAGTCGGAAGTTTCCATACACCTTAGCCAAATACATTTAAACTCAGTTTTTCACAATTCCTGACATTTAATCCTAGTAAAAATTCACTGTCATAGGTCAGTTAGGATCACCACTTTATTTTAAGAATGTGAAATGTCAGAATAATAGTAGAGAGAAGGATTTATTTCAGATGTTATTTCTTTCATCACATTCCCAATGTTTACATACACCCAATTAGTATTTGTAAGGGCTTTCCTCCTCCACTTCATCCGAAGAGGAGGAGCAGGGATTCGACCAAAACGCAGCGTTGTGAAATGACATGATTTTTAATTAACAAAACAGAAAACACGAACGAACACTTGAAAGATACAAAAACAATAAACGACGTAGACAGACCTGAACGACGAACTCACATGAAACACGAAGAACGCATGAACAGGAAAACTGTCTAGAAAACGAACAAACAAACAAAACCGAAACAGTCCCATGTGGCGTAACATAACACAGACACTGACACAGGAGACAACCACCCACAAACAAACAATGTGAAAACACCTACCTTAATATGACTCTCAATCAGAGGAAATGAAAACCACCTGCCTCTAATTGAGAGCCATATCAGGTCACCCTTAAACAAACATAGAAACACATAACATAGACTACCCACCCAAACTCACGCCCTGACCGTCAAACACATACAAAATAACAGAAAACTGGTCAGGAACGTGACAGTATTTGGTAGCATTGCCTTTAAATTGTTTAACTTGGGTGAAACGTTTCGGGCAGGCTTCCACAATCTTCCCACAATAAGTTGGGTGAATTTTGGCCCATTCCTCCAATACCTTGACTTTGTTGTCCTTAAGCCATTTTGCCACAACTTTGGAAGTATGCTTCGGGTCTTTGTCTTTTCACCAGTCCCTCCTGCAGCAAAGCTCCTCCAC
This sequence comes from Salvelinus fontinalis, assembly GCF_029448725.1. Classification (NCBI taxonomy): domain Eukaryota; kingdom Metazoa; phylum Chordata; class Actinopteri; order Salmoniformes; family Salmonidae; genus Salvelinus; species Salvelinus fontinalis. Next base: position 8,367,614 of record NC_074706.1, read on the forward strand.
AACATCATGCTGCCTGTAACGGTATTCCTCCTCCTCTTCAACCGAAGAGGAGGAGCAGGGATTGAACCAAGATGCAGCAGATTGTGAATACATAATATTTATTAGGACAACGACGAAACACGGGAAAAAGAATTGAAAAAATACAAAATAACAAAACAAAAACGTAGACAGACCTGAACTATACGAACTTACATATAACACGAAGAACGCACGAACAGGGAAAAATAGACTACACAAAAAGAACGATGTACAAACAAACCGAACAGTCCCGTATGGTGCGACAAACACTGACACAGGAGACAACCACCCACAACGAACACTGTGAAACAACCTACCTTAATATGACTCTCAATTAGAGGAAACGCCAAACACCTGCCTCTAATTGAGAGCCATACCAGGCAACCCTTAAACCAACATAGAAACAGAAAACATAGAATGCCCACCCAAACTCACGTCCTGACCAACTAACACATACAACAAACTAACAGAAATAGGTCAGGAACGTGACACTGCCACCCCCGTGCTTCACGGTTGGGATGGTGTTCTTCGACTTGCAATGCTCCCCCTTTTTCCTCCAAACATAACGATGGTCATTATGGCTAAACAGTTCTATTTTTGTTTCATCAGACCAGAGGAAATTTCTCCAAAAAGTATCTTTGTCCCCATGTGCAGTTGCAAACCGTAGTCTGGCTTTTTTATGGCGGTTTTGGAGCAGTGGCTTCTTCCTTGCTGAGCGGCCTTTCAGGTTATGTCGATATAGGACTCGTTTTACTGTGGATATAGATACTTTTGTGCCCGTTTCCTCCAGCAACTTCACAAGGTCCTTTGCTGTTGTTCTGGGATTGATTTGCACTTTTCGCACCAAAGTACGTTCATCTCTAGGAGACAGAACGCGTCTCCTTCCTGAGCGGTATGATGGCTGCGTGGACCCATGGTGTTTATACTTGCGTACTATTGTTTGTACAAATGAACGTGGTACCTTCAAGCATTTGGAAATTGCTCCCAAGGATGAACCAGACTTGTGGAGGTCCACAATTTTTTTTCTTCTGAGGTCTTGGATGATTTCTTTTGATTTTCCCATGATGTCAAGCAAAGAGGCACTGAGTTTAAAGGTAGGCCTTGATATACATCCACAGGTACACCTCCAATTGACTCAGGCTAATTGTCATCATTTATCAGAAGCTTCTAAAGCCATGACATCATTTTCTGTAATTTTTCAAGCTGTTTAAAGGCACAGTCAACTTAGTGTATGTAAGCTTCTGACCCACTGGAATTGTGATACAGTGAATTATAAGTGAAATAATCTGTCTGTCAACAATTGTTGGAAACATTACTTGTGTCAAGCACAAAGTAGATGTCTTAACCGGCTTGCCAAAACTATAGTTTGTTAACAAGAAATGTGTGGAGTGGTTGAAAAACGCATTTCAATGAATCCAACCTAAGTGTATGTCACGATCGTCTATAGGAGAGAGTGAGGACCAAGGCGCAGCGCGTGAAAAGAACATCTTCTTTTATTAAGAAGAGAACAAACACAAAACGAAACCACTTTAACCTGTCTAGGATGAGGGTGCCGCTAGCGGCACACCCCCCCCACATTCCACTGAAAAGGCAGAGCGCGAAATTCAAAAAAAATATTTTTTTAAAATATTTAACTTTCACACATTAAAGTCCAATACAGCTAATGAAAGACACAGATCTTGTGAATCCAGCCAACATGTCCGATTTTTAAAATGTTTTACAGGGAAGACACAATATGTGTGTCTTCCCTGTAAAACAAGATGTAAATCTATTACCTAAAAACACATTAGCATAATCCACCATCTTTTATTTGTCCACCAACACCAGTAGCTATCACCAATTCGGCTAAACTAAGATATTTATAGCCCCTAACCAAGAAAAAAACTCATCAGAGTCTGATAACATATTTATGGTATGGGATAGGTTTTGTTAGAAAAATGTGCATATTTCAGGTAGCTGGCATAGTTTAAAATTGCACCCACCGTCACAAATGGACTAGAATAATTACAATGAGCAACGTGTTTACCTAACTACTAATCATCAAACATTTCGTAAAAATACACAGCATACACTAATCGAAAGACACAGATCCTGTGAATACAGACAATATTTCAGATTTTCTAAGTGTCTTACAGCGAAAACACAATAAATCGTTATATTAGCATAGCACATGTGCAAACATTACCCCAGCATTGATTCTAGCCAAAGAGAGCGATAACGTAAACATCGCCAAAATATATTATTTTTTTCACTAACCTTCTCAGAATTCTTCAGATGACACCCCTGTAACATCACATTACAACATACATATACAGTTTGTTCGAAAATGTGCATATTTAGCCACCAAAATCATGGTTAGACAATGAGAAATGTAGCCCAGCTGGTGAGAAAATGTCCGTGCGCCATATTAGACAGTGATCTACTCGTATACATAAATACTCATAAACGTGACTAAAAAATATAGGGTGGACAGCGATTGATAGACAATTTAATTCTTAATACAATCGCGGAATTACATTTTTTAAATTATCCTTACTTTTCAATACAGTTTGCGCCAAGCGAAGCTACGTCAAAAAACATGGCGTCCTAAGCCACTAACATTTTTCGACAGAAACACGATTTATCATAATAAAAATGTCCTACTTTGAGCTGTTCTTCCATCAGTATCTTGGGCAAAGGATCCTTTCTTGGGTCTAATCGTCTTTTGGTGGAAAGCTGTCCTCTTGCCATGTGGAAATGCCAACTGCGTTCGGGATGAACTGGAAGCGTGCCCAGAGATTCACAGCGTCTCAGAAATAAATGTCCCAAAATCGCACTAAACGGATATAAATTGCTATAAAACGCTTTAAATTAACTACCTTATGATGTTTTTAACTCCTATAACGGGTCTTAACATGACCGGAGAAAGATTACTCCCAACACTAATGCTTGGAACAGGTGCGGGTCGGTGTCCTCCACGCGCATGACGCAGCTGCAAAAGAGTTACTAGCTACAGGGTTTTTTAATTTATAGTGCCTGTGATTGCGCAATCGACCCCATTCAAATCGTCATCACGTAAAGGCATCCAGGGGAAGACGTAAGCAGTGTCCGTATACTCATAGGAATAACATTGGCTTTAAAACTGACTCCAGAACAGTGGCCAAAATTTCTGAAATCTGACTCCATGTCAGGGAAATTGCTGTAGAATGGGTTCTGTTCCACTTAGAGACAAAATTTCAACTCCTATAGAAACTATAGACTGTTTTCTATCCAATAATAATAATAATATGCATATTGTACGATCAAGAATTTTGTAGGAAGCCGTTTCAAAAATTACACGATTACCATAAATAGTGACAACAGCGCCCCCAGCTTTAACAGGTTAACAAAATAACAAACGTGAAGCTAAGAATGAACTAGTGCATACATGCAACATAGAACATCGACATAGACAATTCCCCACAAACAGCTAAAGCCTATGGTTACCTTAAATATGGCTCCCAATCAGAGACAACAATAACCAGCTGTCTCTAATTGAGACCCAATTCAGGCAACCATAGACTTTCCTAAACACCTACACTCAACCATAGACACAGCTAGACAACTATACTAAACATAAACCCAACTACTCTAAATAAACCCCCTAAACCTTACAACCACCCTAGACACTACAAAACCCACATAAATTACCCATGTCACACCCTGACCTAACTAAAATAATAAAGACAACAAAGAATACTAAGGCCAGGGCGTGACATAACCCCCCCTTAAGGTGCGAACTCCGGGCGCACCAGCACATAGTCTAGGGGAGGGTCTGGGTGGGCGTCCTTCCATGGCGGCGGCTCCGGTACTGGTCGTGGTCCCCACCCCACCATAGTCACTACCCACTTACGTAGCCTCCTCCAAATGGCCACCCTCCACCTCAACCCCACTGGATTAAGGGGCAGCACCGGATTAAGGGGCAGCACCGGACAAAGGGGCAGCACCGGACTAAGGGGCAGCACCAGGGTAAGGGGCAGCACCAGGGTAAGGGGCAGCACCAGGGTAAGGGGCAGCACCAAGATAAGGGGCAGCTCCGGACTGAGGGACGGCAGCTCCGGACTGAGGGACGGATCCTGGCTGGATGACTGCTCTGGCGGATCTTGGCTGGACGGCTCTGGCGGATCTTGGCTGGACGGCTCATGGCTGGCTGACGGATCTGGCTGCTCATGGCTGGCTGACGGATCTGGCTGCTCATGGCTGGTTGGCGGCTCTGGCAGATCCTGTCTGGTTGGCGGCTCTGGCAGATCCTGTCTGGTTGGCGGCTCTGGCAGATCCTGTCTGGTTGGCGGCTCTGGCAGATCCTGTCTGGTTGGCGGCTCTGGCAGATCCTGTCTGGTTGGCGGCTCTGGCAGATCCTGTCTGGTTGGCGGCTCTGGCAGATCCTGACTGACGAATGGCTCTAGCGGCTCCTGACTGACTAACGGCTCTGACGACTCGGGACAGACGAGCGGCTCTAATGGCTCGGGACAGACGGATGGCTCAGACGGCGCTGGGGAGACGGATGGCTCAGACGGCGCTGGGGAGACGGATGGCTCAGACGGCGCTGGGGAGACGGATGGCTCAGATGGCGCTGGGGAGACGGATGGCTCAGATGGCGCTGGGCAGACGGATGGCTCAGATGGCGCTGGGCAGACGGATGGCTCTGGCCGGAATAGGCGCACTGTAGGCCTGGTGCGTGGTGCCGGAACTGGAGGCACCGGGCTAAGGACACGCACCTTCAGGCTAGTGCGGGTGGAAGGAACAGGGCATACTGGACCCTGGGGACGCACATTAGGCCTAGTGCGTGGTGCCGGAACTGGTGGTACCGGGCTGGGGACACGCATCTCAGGGCTAATGCGGGGAGCAGCAACAGGATGCACAGGACTCTGGAGACGCACAGGAGGCTTGGTGCGTGGTGCCGGAATTGGTGGTACCGGGCTGGAAACACGCACCATAGGACGAGTGCGTGAAGGAGGAACAGGGCTCTGGAGACACACTGGAAGCCTGTTACGTGGTGTAGGCACTGGTGGAACTGGACTGGGGCGGGAAGGTGGCGCCGGAAATACCGGACCGTGCAGGCGTATTGGCTCCCTTGAGCATTGAGCCTGCCCAACCTTACCTGGTTGAATGCTCCCCGTCGCCCGACCAGTGCGGGGAGGTGGAATAACCCGCACCGGGCTATGTAGGCGAACCGGGGACACCATGCGTAAGGCTGGTGCCATGTAAACCGGCCCGAGGAGACGCACTGGTGGCCAGATATGTAGGGCCGGCTTCATGACATCCGGCTCAATACTCAATCTAGCCCTGCCAGTGCGGGGAGGTGGAATAACCCGCACCGGGCTATGCACACGTACTGGAGACACCGTGCGCTCTACTGCGTAACACGGTGTCTGCCCGTACTCTCGCTCTCCACAGTAAGTACAGGGAGTAGGCGCAGGTTTCCTACCTGACTTCGCCACTCTCCCTTTAAGCCCCCCCCCCCCAAGAAATTTTTGGGGTTTTCTCACAGGCTTCCTACCACTTCGTCGTGCTGCCTCCATACGCCGGTATCCCTCCTCGCACTGCGCCAGAGAATCCCAGGCGGGCTCCGGCACTCTCCCTGGGTTGATCGCCCACCTGTCGATCTCCTCCCACGTAGTGTAGCCCAGATCCTTTTCCTGCCTCCGAGCTAGCTCCTCATATTGCCGCCTCTCTGCTTTCGCTGCCTCCAGCTCAGCTTTGGGGCGGTTATATTCTCCTGGTTCTTCCCGGTCCAGAATTTCCTCCCATGTCCATGAATCCTTGCGTTGCTCCTGTTGCCGCTTTTCGCGCTGCTTGATCCCGCATTGGTGGGGAATTCTGTCACGATCGTCTATAGGAGAGAGTGAGGACCAAGGCGCAGCGCGTGAAAAGAACATCTTCTTTTATTAAGAAGAGAACAAACACAAAACGAAACCACTTTAACAAAATAACAAACAGACGAACGTGAAGCTAAGAATGAACTAGTGCAACATGCAACATAGAACATCGACATAGACAATTCCCCACAAACAGCTAAAGCCTACGGTTACCTTAAATATGGCTCCCAATCAGAGACAACAATAACCAGCTGTCTCTAATTGAGACCCAATTCAGGCAACCATAGACTTTCCTAAACACCTACACTCAACCATAGACACAGCTAGACAACTATACTAAACATAAACCCAACTACTCTAAATAAACCCCCTAAACCTTACAACCACCCTAGACACTACAAAACCCACATAAATTACCCATGTCACACCCTGACCTAACTAAAATAATAAAGAAAACAAAGAATACTAAGGCCAGGGCGTGACAGTGTATGTAAACTTCCAACTTCAACTCTATTTGTTGCTGTAGATATAAACACTTTGTGTGTGTTGTTGGGATGGAGAGGCAGGAAGAAAAAATCTGAGCAATGTGCCCTCCTAGCTATGGTAGAGCTCTATCACACCCCCCAGGCGTGTGCTCTTTAGCAGCTATGATACACACACACACACACATACACACACACACACGCATACATGCACACACACACATGCGCTCACACATACAGACGTAGGCACACCCACCCACACTAACACCCCCCACCAAACATACACACACACACACACACACACACACACACACACACACACACACACACACACACACACACACACACACACACACACACACACATCATTGACATTCCAGTCTCTCCCCACTAGCCCCTCTCCCAACACAGTAGACTCCTTCTCCTCCTCCCCTCCTCTCCTCCCCCCCTCTCCTATAAAAGCCCAGTCAGACAAACGCCTCTCCAATGCCTTCTCTTTTCTCTCTCTTTTCTTTTCACTCAGCTCCTTAATTACCTTGGGCATAATTAGCCACAAGAATTAGCCACAAGAACATCCAATTATTTGTATTTAAATTGCTGCTAATTCACAACTTTGTTTCTAATTGGTCATTCAAGAGAAGTTAAAGGGAATATACTGTTTAATGTATAATTGCCTCTTTAAGAAGATAAATCATTTTTCTCTGAGTTTGATTTCTAAATAAGTATTTATTTGAATTGTACATCCCCAAATAATGGCTAGATGGGTTTTTATAGAAGTTGATACAATTAATGGTGGCTTCCTTGTGCCATTACATAATTATCCTGTTAATTCTGCATTTAACTGTTCAGGTTTTAATTCCTTCCGTTGATTACGCTTGATAAATCGCCAGGGAACATTTGTGAATTAACCACTCTCAGATGACGAATAATTAGTGGCTAATCAGGCAACTCCCAGTCATCAACTGAAAGAGAAACAACATATTTAATAGCCATTTAATTGACAGTGTTCAGAACGGCTGTAGATGATTCAAGGTTCAAAGAAGTGATCACCAGAAAGTGGACAATAATGTTTCTATTCTAATCTATATTATTCTATTCCATTTTAGTCTATTCTAAAGAAGTGATTTGGGCTGTAATGTGGTTTTGTCTTCATGACAGTCGTAGCCTTCTGTAGTGGGTTTGTGTCACTGTAGCCTTATGTAGTGGGTTTGTGTCATCGTAGCCTCATGTAGTGGGTTTGTGTCATCGTAGCCTTATGTAGTGGGTTTGTGTCATCGTAGCCTTATGTAGTAGGTTTGTGTCATCGTAGCATTATGTAGTGGGTTTGTGTCATCGTAGCCTTATGTAGTGGGTTTGTGTCTTCGTAGCCTTATGTAGTGGGTTTGTGTCATCGTAGCCTTATGTAGTGGGTTTGTGTCATCGTAGCCTTATGTAGGGGGTTTGTGTCATCATAGCCTTATGTAGTGGGTTTGTGTCACTGTAACCTTATGTAGTGGGTTTGTGTCATCGTAGCCTCATGTAGTGGGTTTGTGTCTTCGTAGCCTTATGTAGTGGGTTTGTGTCATCGTAGCCTTATGTAGTGGGTTTGTGTCACTGTAGCCTCATGTAGGGGGTTTGTGTCACTGTAGCCTTATGTAGTAGGTTTGTGTCACTGTAGCCTCATGTAGTGGGTTTGTGTCATCGTAGCCTTATGTAGTGGGTTTGTGTCATCGTAGCCTTATGTAGTGGGTTTGTGTCACTGTAGCCTCATGTAGTGGGTTTGCGTCATCGTAGCCTTATGTAGTGGGTTTGTGTCATCGTAGCCTTATGTAGTGGGTTTGTGTCACTGTAGCCTCATGTAGTGGGTTTGTGTCATCGTAGCCTTATTTAGTGGGTTTGTGTCATCGTAGCCTTATGTAGTGGGTTTGTGTCACTGTAGCCTTATGTAGTGGATTTGTGTCATCGTAGCCTTATGTAGTGGGTTTGTGTCATCGTAGCCTTATGTAGTGGGTTTGTGTCACTGTAGCCTTATGTAGTGGGTTTGTGTCACTGTAGCCTCATGTAGTGGGTTTGTGTCACTGTAGCCTTATGTAGTGGGTTTGTGTCATCGTAGCCTTATGTAGTGGGTTTGTGTCACTGTAGCCTTATGTAGTGGGTTTGTGTCACTGTAGCCTCATGTAGTGGGTTTGTGTCATCGTAGCCTTATGTAGTGGGTTTGTGTCATCGTAGCCTTATGTAGTGGGTTTGTGTCATCGTAGCCTTATGTAGTGGGTTTGTGTCATCGTAGCCTTATGTAGTGGGTTTGTGTCACTGTAGCCTCATGTAGTGGGTTTGTGTCTTCGTAGCATTATGTAGTGGGTTTGTGTCACTGTAGCCTTATGTAGTGGGTTTGTGTCACTGTAGCCTCCAGGTCACCAGTCAGAACTTGAAGTGTCTTGCTGATTGATGAAGCACTAGTTATGACTGGTTGGTTGTCAGACTGTGTGTCACTTACAGTGTGTGATGAATGAGTGCATGGAGAGTACACACACACACACACACAAACACACACACACACACACACACACACACACACACACACACACACACACACACACACACACACACACACACACACACACACACACACACACACACCGGGTTATGAGTTGAATTGCACAATGTAGGACAGTAAAGAGCAGAGGCTGGGGGCTAAGACAGCCTATATGTAACTACCACTAGCTAAGGAAAATACCTGCACTGGCTTTAGCCCAGTACCCATTGTGCTGTGGCTATAGGGCGACACCAGCTCTACCTATAGCTTATTGTTAAGGCAGATTCCTCTATATAGACTCTACCATGTGGAGCAAGTCCATTCATCCCATTATAATGAATACTACCGTCCAACATGACATAATACTGACCCCTATAACCTCATAACAACTCACATCTACTCTAGTCACAGCCAAGCTTCTTACAGAGAAGTAACACAGTGATTCAAGGTGTTCCTTGAGGGGGAAATGACAGACTGTGTCTTCTTACTGCTTTATACGAGTGGCTCATTCAATGTCCTTGCAGCGTAGACAAAGACAACAGATGTGTGGATACGCTGAGCTTCCTCATCTGGTCTCAGAATAGCGTAAACGATACAAACACACGCAATCAAATTCCCATCAAAAAATACTTGTTCGGATGAATCAGTCTTTTCAGCTTCTCAGCTTGCCAGGCTTACAGCATGGCTGAACGCTCGTTGGGCAGAATTGTCTTTATCCTTTGCCGTCTGTGTTGGCTGGGAATTGGCTCTGGGATGTGTCCCAAATGGCACCCTATTCCCTATGTAGAGCTCTAGATCCGCAGGGCTGTGGTCAACAATAGTGCACTATATGGGCAATACCTCTTATTTGACATAGTCTGTCTTTTACTCCCACCATCATACACTATATGACTTTAACTGCTGCTATGTTAAAAAGGGGCAAAAATAACTGGGGCCTTGTTAAGCTCTGTGTTTGATGGTCCCCGAGTGGACATGGGTGAGTGGAGTGGTAGAGAACCAGTGGAAAATTCATTAGTAGCGGATATAAGATGAATGAAGAGAGTGTGTGTGTGTGTGTGTGTGTGTGTGTGTGTGTGTGTGTGTGTGTGTGTGTGTGTGTGTGTGTGTGTGTGTGTGTGTGTGTGTGTGTGTGTGTGTGTGTGTGTGTGTGCGTGCGTCATCTCCACATGAACGCTTACACCACTAATGGCAGCAACATAAGCGTGCCATAAACGTATAGAGTTTGAAATTAATTCCGGTGCCAGCTAGCTTGTCTGTTTTTATGTGCTTCTATGGCTAAGACAGAGCTAGAAGTTGTTTTCTATCCTCCTCTGAGGATTTGGACTGACGCATGTCCTACACACTGGATGTCACAGCATCCCATGCTGACATGTCAAAAAGGAGCAAATATGACGCGTATATGAGGTGAAGCCTATATGAGGTGAAGCCTATATGAGGTGAAGCGTATATGAGATGAAGCGTATATGAGGTGAAGCCTATATGAGGTGAAGCCTATATGAGGTGAAGCCTATATGAGGTGAAGCCTATATGAGGTGAGGCGTATATGAGGTGAGGCGTATATGAGGTGAGGCGTATATGAGGTGAGGCGTATATGAGGTGAGGCGTATATGAGGTGAAGCGTATATGAGGTGAAGCGTATATGAGGGGAAGCGTATATGAGGTGAAGCGTATATGAGGTGAAGCGTATATGAGGTGAAGCGTATATGAGGTGAGGCGTATATGAGGTGAGGCGTATATGAGGTGAGGCGTATATGAGGTGAAGCGTATATGAGGTGAGGCGTATATGAGGGGAAGCGTATATGAGGTGAAGCGTATATGAGGGGAAGCGTATATGAGGTGAGGCGTATATGAGGTGAGGCGTATATGAGGTGAAGCGTATATGAGGTGAAGCATAGCGCTAGGGCTGTCCCCGGTCGACTAAGAGTCATCTGTTCTTTCAACCAATCGATTGGTCGGAATGTTAAAACGTGTATTTTTCCATATAGACACATCCTATGTGTTTTAAGCAAATCAACTATATGCACTGAGCTTGTCTGATGCTTTAAGCACACTGTTTGATGAAATAATGAAGTCAAACAAATGACTAGAGGGAGTCCGACTGCAATTGATTTGATTGTGGGCTCAGACATACTGCACTGTGTTAAAAAAAAACTACAGCAAGTGACTGTGTGACTAGCACCCGTTGTCCCTCTCTCCTCCCTGCAGCAGCGGCCACCACAGAACATCAACAGGGTTTATCGAGCTGTCCGTGTTGCTGAAGCTTCAACATAATTACAGCCATTTCTGACTGAAAAGCTCTGTTAACGAAATCCCTCATTTGTTTAAACATTCCCATATCCCTCAACCCTTGCTCTCTTTACGTGACACATGTATGCATCGCATGCACGTGATCAACAGGGGCTGACCTGTAACATATGATAATCACATCAATAAATTGGTTACAACAAACTCAGAACACCGTGACAGCAAAATGGATGCGGAGGACGTGACAAATAAACTGGAAACGGGGGAATGTTTACTGGTTGCTCAGGAGGTAAAGGGGAATGTTTACTGGTCAGGAGGTAAAGGGGGATGTTTACTGGTCAGGAAGTAAAGGGGAATGTTTACTGGTCAGGAGGTAAAGGGGAATGTTTACTGGTTGCTCAGGAGGTAAAGGGGAATGTTTACTGGTCAGGAGGTAAAGGGGAATGTTTACTGGTTGCTCAGGAGGTAAAGGGGAATGTTTACTGGTCAGGAGGTAAAGGGGGATGTTTACTGGTCAGGAGGTAAAGGGGGATGTTTACTGGTCAGGAGGTAAAGGGGAATGTTTACTAGTCAGGAGGTAAAGGGGAATGTTTACTGGTTGCTCAGGAGGTAAAGGGGAATGTTTACTGGTCAGGAGGTAAAGGGGAATGTTTACTGGTTGCTCAGGAGGTAAAGGGGAATGTTTACTGGTTGCTCAGGAGGTAAAGGGGAATGTTTACTGGTCAGGAGGTAAAGGGGAATGTTTACTGGTCAGGAGGTAAAGGGGAATGTTTACTGGTTGCTCAGGAGGTAAAGGGGAATGTTTACTGGTCAGGAGGTAAAGGGGGATGTTTACTGGTCAGGAGGTAAAGGGGAATGTTTACTGGTCAGGAGGTAAAGGGGAATGTTTACTGGTCAGGAGGTAAAGGGGAATGTTTACTGGTTGCTCAGGAGGTAAAGGGGAATGTTTACTGGTCAGGAGGTAAAGGGGAATGTTTACTGGTCAGAAGGTAAAGGGGAAGTCAGATGTGTGGAGTAAATTTGGCTATTTGTGTAAAATACTGGAGATCAAGACAAATCAGGTAAGGAGCAAGAGCTGCATGCAAATTGTGTGTCAAACAGGTGCTGTTAGATTACAAAATAATTTCTCTGACCGTTTGGAAATATGCAAACACCACTAAATAAATGATACAATTATAAGAGAGTCTGTTGTAATGTTTATTTTTTTGTAAAGTCTTTATGACAGCAAAGACTGAAACAAGTCGCATTCATTTGTGAATGCAATTTCCAAAATGGAACGGTTTATGTATTGTTTACGCCAATTATTCAAGGGTCACTTTGTCACTTTATTTCAAAACTAAAATGCTTGATTGCATTTAAAATCATGAATGATGTGACGACGTGTGATAAAACGAGTGATTGATTGATGCTGTAGCCTATAGAAGTATTGAAATGTAGGCCTAAGTAAGTTACGGTATTAATAAGACTAAACAGGAGGTGCTCTTTGGCCTACAGCTCAGTGGTGGTTATACAAGGCTGCTATACTAAGCCTACTAATGATAATGACATTACATTATTATTATTACTATGATGATCATAACGATTATAATAGTAATAATAAGGAGATCAAGAAAAAGGAGGGTAGTTATTATTTTAAATATAATTTGGAATAGTGTAAACACTAAATAAATGAAAATTAATACCAGAGAGGTATGTTGTAACTAAAACAAAGTGTACAGTCTTTATTAGAGCATAGCAAATATTAAAAACAGACACATTTGTTTATCCGACATGTTGTGGTTGGTGCTCATGAAGACTTGGTGCTCACCGAATCAGTAGGCAACAGAAGATCTGTCCTATTTCTGTAGATATATATATGGATGATTTCCAAAGCCAGGCACATTTAACAGTTAGGCTATAGATTATAGATTATGTTGGGGTTTCCTCTCTCCTCCCTTTTCTCAGACAATTAAGGCGAAGGCTGTTTTCGTATCTCCTACCTCCACAGCATTGTTCACCATTATGCTGGTGAACTTTGCTAATATGCACATAGCAACGTGGTCTAGGAAAAGGGGCCAGTTCAACAGCGCACTGATGTGTTTCAGGACCGCGGACAGCGACCGCTACCCAACGCGGGAGAAAACGCATCTGTTATAAAATAATATAATTTTTTATTAGTGTTGCACCATTTTTATGTTATATAACCATATAGAATTTCAGTAGCACATGTCTTAAAATGATGGACTGTGCCGTCCCCACAGCCATACTGTATGCACCTATCTACCTCAATTACCTCGTACCTCAACTTGGTACTGGTGCCCAGTGCATATAGCCAAGTTATCGTTACTCATTGTGGATTTATTCCTCATGTTATTATCTTTATGTTATTTTTATATTTTTCTCTCTGCATTGTTGTACACCATATCACTGTTAGTCTTTATTTGATTTGATATGAACGTACATATGCACATGTTGAATAAGAGCCTGATCCATATGCCCCTAAGGGAATGTATAGGAGGTGACATGTTGAATAAGAGTGTAATGAAGCGTGCCACTTCACAGCAAACAGCCTGAGAGACACACATTCAAACACATGGCCCTCTCAACATCCACGCCACCGCACACCGCTGCTAATGCCCAGCCACTGTCCATCACCTCAGATAAACCAAACACACACAACCACCACACACACACACACACACACATTCAAATCACATTTGACCAGATAAGCAGAGGGAGAGAGGATTTTCTGTGTGAACATGAATGAATGGCCGTGCAGCGCTCACCACCCTGCAATTTGACTGGACATTGTGGAGGGAAATGGATTGATGACCTAAATAGTAGTCAGGTCATCGTTCAGGTGTCTAGACTAGACAAAACATCCTATTGTGCCAAACAAATGTAGAGGTAGATGGTAAAATAGAGGCTGTTATCCTCTTTATCTGTTCGTCTCTCCCTCTCTCATTCTCTCTCTCTCATTCTCTCTCCCTCTCTCATTCTCTCTCTCTCATTCTCTCTCCCTCTCTCATTCTCCCTCTCTCATTCTCTCTCCCTCTCTCATTCTCTCTCTCTCTCCCTCTCTCTCATTCTCTCTCTCATATCTCTCTCCCTCTCTCTCATTCTCTCTCTCTCTCATATCTCTCCCTCTCTCATTCTCTCTCCCTCTCTCATTCTCTCTCTCTCATATCTCTCTCCCTCTCTCATTCTCTCTCTCTCTCATATCTCTCCCTCTCTCATTCTCTCTCCCTCTCTCATTCTCTCTCTCTCATATCTCTCTCCCTCTCTCATATCTCTCTCCCCCTCTCTCTCATATCCCTCTCCCTCTCTCGTTCTCTCTCCCTCTCTCTCATTCTCTCTCTCTTTCATATCTCTCTCCCTCTCTCATATCTCTCTCCCCCTCTCTCATATCCCTCTCCCTCTCTCATTCTCTCTCCCTCTCTCATTCTCTCTCTCTCATATCTCTCTCCCTCTCTCATATCTCTCTCCCCCTCTCTCTCATATCCCTCTCCCTCTCTCGTTCTCTCTCCCTCTCTCTCATTCTCTCTCTCTTTCATATCTCTCTCCCTCTCTCATTCTCTCTCCCTCTCTCTCATTCTCTCTCTCTCATATCTCTCTCCCTCTCTCATATCTCTCTCCCCCTCTCTCTCATATCCCTCTCCCTCTCTCGTTCTCTCTCCCTCTCTCTCATTCTCTCTCTCTGTCATATCTCTCTCCCTCTCTCATTCTCTCTCCCTCTCTCTCATTCTCTCTCTCTCATATCTCTCTCCCTCTCTCTCTCCCTCTCTCTCTCATTCTCTCTCTCATA
>NC_074706.1:8387490-8393547 GCF_029448725.1 Salvelinus fontinalis
TGTACCATCACAGCAGCAAGATTTGTGACCTGTTGCCACAAGAAAAGGGCAACCAGTGAACAACAAACACCATTGTAAATACAACCTATATTTATGTTGATTTATTTTCCCTTTTGTACTTGAACTGTTTACACATTATTACAACACTATATAGACATAATATGACTTTCTATTCTTTTGGAACTTTTTGGGGTGTAATGTTTACTGTAAATGTTTAGTTTATTTCACTTTTGTTTATTATCTATTTCACCTGCTTTGGCTATGTATGTTTCACATGCTAATAAAGCCCTTAAATTGAATTTAAATGGAGAGAGAGAGAGGTTATTGGTAATTAAAGTGTGTTTGCTTTCAAAAACAAGAGGTCAGTCTCAGAGGGGATGTTTCCCTCTTCGTTTCTGAGTGGCTGATTATCAGAAAGACCCTTGTTTGAGGTAGCATCTATCTTGTGAGGGTCGCGTCCCAAAATGGCACCCTGTTCATTATGTAGTGCACTACTTTTGACCAGGATCCATAGAGCCCTGGTCTAAGGCAGTGCACTAGGGAATAGGGTTTCATTCAGGACACAGGCCGAGTCTCTGAGTGCTTACACAAACAGCAGGGGAGGGAGAGAGGGAGGGAGAAGCAGAGGGAGAGAGGGAGAGGGAGAGGGAGATAGAGAGACCTTATCTTTCCATTAAAATGCTAATACATTTAAAGGATCGGCCTGTTCAAGCTGTAGTTGTTTTGATTTGCTTTTTGTTTAGTTTTAATCCCTTTTAAAGCACTTCACAGACCAACGCCAAAAGAGGAGAGGGAAGGACACACACACACACACACACACACACTAATACATATTGGCACAAGTGTAAAATAGGACAAATATAAGCACCCACCAAATGATTATTATTAGACACACACACATTTATAGAGTAATTCTAGCAAGCGTACACATTTGCAAATACAAACAAACCTGATTCTTACCCAGTACATACATGCAACAAGCATACATCAGACAAACACAAGCATACATCAGACAAACAAACATGATTCTTACCCAGTACATACATGCACCAAGCATACATCAGACAAACAAACCTGATTCTTACCCAGTACATACATGCACCAAGCATACATCAGACAAACAAACCTGATTCTTACCCAGTACATACATGCACCAAGCATACATCAGACAAACAAACCTGATTCTTACCCAGTACATACATGCACCAAGCATACATCAGACAAACAAACCTGATTCTTACCCAGTACATACATGCACCAAGCATACATCAGACAAACAAACCTGATTCTTACCCAGTACATACATGCACCAAGCATACATCAGTCAAACAAACCTGATTCTTACCCAGTACATACATGCACCAAGCATACATCAGACAAACAAACCTGATTCTTACCCAGTACATACATGCACCAAGCATACATCAGTCAAACAAACCTGATTCTTACCCAGTACATACATGCACCAAGCATACATCAGACAAACAAATCCTGATTCTTACCCAGTACATACATGCACCAAGCATACATCAGTCAAACAAACCTGATTCTTACCCAGTACATACATGCACCAAGCATACATCAGACAAACAAACCTGATTCTTACCCAGTACATACATGCACCAAGCATACATCAGTCAAACAAAATGCACAGGGATGCTCTCATTCTCAGCTATCACACACAGGGAAGGACGGGTCCTCTGATTCCCAGGGGGCGCCATGCGATGCGACAGGAGTGCCGGTGCTGGCATTTTAGCTGGCGACCCAGTTGGTCGATGGTTAACTGGGGCAGTCTGTGGCACCACAATGGACGCCTGTCAAATGGACAACATGCATTCAGACACACACACACAGATAAATCAATAGGAGCGCACGCACA
The DNA here is from genome assembly GCF_029448725.1 of Salvelinus fontinalis. Taxonomy (NCBI): domain Eukaryota; kingdom Metazoa; phylum Chordata; class Actinopteri; order Salmoniformes; family Salmonidae; genus Salvelinus; species Salvelinus fontinalis. Next base: position 8,389,370 of record NC_074706.1, read on the forward strand.
CACATGCACCAAGCATACATGGTGGTGGGCCGACAGTCGACCAATCACAAGGCCGGTTGTTAGTGTGATTGTACTTGTGCATTTCTGCCTGACGGCCCACCCCAGCTGCACGGGGCCATGTTAAATCAACTGGGAAGTGTGCTTGTGTCTGTGTGTTTTGGCCCATAAGCATTAACCCTGTCTAGGTCTACATTAGAATTGGCTATTGGTATCTTTTGGAGGGGTGGTGTGGATAAAGGAGGCCGTTTCACTGTTTTGTAGACTGGCGTACCTACTGCCTACTGAAACCAGGCCCAGACATGTATATCCTCAATACACAATGAGGGGAAGTAGTGTATGTGTGTTTTATTTGTGTTAGTCTCTTATTCAGTCTGTCAGTCAGTCCCAGTGATGACTCGGTCTCTTATTCAGTCTGTCTGTCAGTCAGTCAGCTCAGTCTCCCAGTCAGTCAGTCAGCGCAGTCTCTCAGTCAATCAGTCAGCTCAGTCTCTTATTCAGTCTGTCTGTCAGTCAGTCAACTCAGTCTCCCAGTCAGTCAGTCAGCGCAGTCTCTCAGTCAGTCAGTCAGCTCAGTCTCTCAGTCAGTCAGTCAGCTCAGTCAGCTCAGTCAGCTCAGTCTCCCAGTCAGTCAGTCAGTTCAGTCTCTTATTCAGTCTGTCTGTCAGTCAGTCAACTCAGTCTCCCAGTCAGTCAGTCAGCGCAGTCTCTCAGTCAGTCAGTCAGCTCAGTCTCCCAGTCAGTCAGTCAGCTCAGTCTCTCAGTCAGTCAGTCAACTCAGTCTCCCAGTCAGTCAGTCAGCTCAGTCTCCCAGTCAGTCAGTCAGCTCAGTCTCCCAGTCAGTCAGTCAGCTCAGTCTCCCAGTCAGTCAGCTCAGTCTCTCAGTCAGTCAGTCAGCTCAGTCTCCCAGTCAGTCAGTCAGCTCAGTCTCCCAGTCAGTCAGTCACCTCAGTCTCCCAGTCAGTCAGCTCAGTCTCCCAGTCAGTCAGTCCCAGTGCTGACTCAGTCTCTCATTGTTTGCTGTGCTTTACTTTCTCTCTCCTAATTGCCATCTGTTTCTATAGCTCAGTTACCTGAGTTACAGTGTGGCAGCACAGTAAAACTACAAGAAACTCTTACTCTCTATGCTAGGTATGTTTTAGTTATCTTCTCTCTCTCTCTCTCTCTCTCACTCTCTGTCTCTCACCCTCTGTCTCTCTCTCTCATTATCTCTCTCTCTCACTCTCTCTCTCTCATTCTCTCTCTCTCGCTCTCGTTCTCTCTCTCTCTCTCGTTCTCTCTCTCTCTCTCACTCTCTCTCTCACTCTCTCTCATTCTCTCTCTCTCGTTCCTCTCTCTCTCTCTCTCTCTCTCTCTCTCTCTCTCTCTCTCTCTCTCTCTCACTCACTCTCTCGTTCTCTCTCTCACTCTCTGGCTCTCTCTCTCTCTCTTTCGCTCTGTCTCTTAATTTCTCCCCCACACACGTGTGCACATACAGACACACACACTGTGGGAATATCCTTCTGACAGTGATGTCTAATTAACATTTGTTTTAGCTTACAGAGCACTCTACTGGCACTGTTCAATTAAAGAGTCACCTTTTAGAGTGTCTGTGTGCTGTGTGTTGTGGTGTGTGTGTGTGTGTGTGTTTATTTATAGTATGGTGTTGTGTATATGTGAATGTGAATATGTGTAGGTGAGTCTATTCCCCAAACAAAATGTGTAATAAAGCAGTGTTGGGCTCTGCTCTTGGCCTCTCTCTCTCTCTCTCTCTCTCTCTCTCTCTCTCTCTCTCTCTCTCTCTCTCTCTCTCTCTCTCTCTCTCTCTCTCCTCTCTCTCTTCTCTCTCTCTCCTCTCTCTCTCGCCTCTCTCTCCTCCTTCTCTCCTTTCCTCTCTCCTCTCCTCTCTCTCTCTCTCTCTCTCTCTCGCTCTCTCTCCAGTCTGCTGGGTAATACATCACTGGATTTACCGCTGCACTGGTCTGTGGATGACTCTCTCTCTCTCCTCTACAGACGAGACTGTCGCCTCCCTCTCAGTGCTCAGGTGCACTTACTGGCGACTGACCCATTTCCTTGTTGCTTTAGCGCCAGCGTAGGTGTGTGTGTCCAGTCACTGGAGAGCTGTGTTTGACCATAAGGTCCAACCGGCTCACTTTCTTCCTTTGACCCCTCTGCTTTAAACACCCACATGACACACGCACTTACAGTTGGAGTGGGAAGTTTACATACACTTAGGTTGGAGTCATTAAAACTCGTTTTTCAACCACTCCACACATTTCTTGTTAACAAGCTATAGTTTTGGCAAGTCGGTTAGGACATCTACTTTGTGCATGACACAAGTCATTTTTCCAACATTTGTTTACAGACAGATTATTTCACTTATAATTTAATTCACTGTTCCAATTCCAGTGTGTCAGAAGTTTACATACACTAAGTTGACTGTGCCTTTAAACAGCTTGGAAAATTCCAGAAAATGATGGCATGGCTTCAGAAGCTTCTGATAGGCTAATTGACATCATTTGAGTCAATTGGAGGTGTACCTGTGGATGTATTTCAAGGCCTACCTTCAAACTCAGTGCCTCTTTGCTTGACATCATGGGAAATCAAAGGAAATCAGCCAAGTCTGGTTCATCCTTGGGAGCAATTTCCAAACGCCTGAAGGTACCACGTTCATCTGTACAAACAATAGTATGCAAGTATAAACACCATGGGACCACTCAGCCATCATACCGCTCAGGAAGGAGATGCGTTCTGTCTTCTAGAGATTAACTTACTTTGGTGCGAAAAGTGCAAATCAATCCCAGAACAACAGCAAATGACCTTGTGAAGATTCTGGAGGAAACAGTTACAAAAGTATCTATATCCACAGTAAAACGAGTCCTATATCGACATAACCTGAAAGGCCGCTCAGCAAGGAAGAAGCCACTGCTCCAAAACCACCATAAAAAAGCCAGACTACAGTTTGCAACTGCACATGGGGACAAAGATCATACTTTTTGGAGAAATGTCCTCTGGTCTGATGAAACAAAAATAGAACTGTTTGGCCATAATGACCATCGTTAGGTGTGGAGGAAAAAGGGGGAGGCTTGCAAGCCGAAGAACACCATCCCAACCGTGAAGCACGGGGGTGGCAGCATCATGTTGTGGGGGTGCTTTGCTGCAGGAGGGACTGGTGCACTTCACAAAATAGATGGCATCATGAGGCAGGAAAATTATGTGGATATATTGAAACAACATCTCAAGACATCAGTCAGGAAGTTAAAGTTTGGTCACAAATGGGTCTTCCAAATGGACAATGACCCCAAGCATAGTTCCAAAGTTGTGGCAAAATGGCTTAAGGACAACAAAGTCAAGGTATTGGAGTAGCCATCACAAAGCCCTGACCTCAATCCTATAGAACATTTATGGGCAGAATTGAAAAAGCGTGTGCGTGCAAGGAGGCCTACAAACCTGACTCAGTTACAACAGCTCTGTCAGGAGGAATGGGCCAAAATTACCTCAACTTATTGAGGGAAGCTTGTGGAAGGCTACCCAAAACGTTTGACCCAAGTTTAAAAAAATTCAAGGCAATGCTACCAAATACTAATTGAGTGTATGTAAACTTCTAACCCACTGGGAATGTGATGAAAGAAATTAAAGCTGACATAAATCATTCTCTCTACTATTATTCTGACATTTCACATTCTTAAAATAAAGTGGTGATCCTAACTGACCTAAGACAGGGACTTTTTACTAGGATTAAATGTCAGGAATTGTGAAAAACTAAGTTTAAATGTATTTGGCTAAGGTGTAGGTTAACTTCCGACTTCAACTGTACGTGACAGTTTAGGCCACTCAGGCAGGTAGCCTAGTGGTTAGGAGTGTTGGGCCAGTAACCGAATGGTCCCAGTTTCGAATGCCCAAGCCGGCAAGGTGGAAAAATCTGATGTTCTGCCCCTGAGAAATGCAGTTAACCCCCAACAACAACTGATCACCGGGTACCGATGACGTGGACATCGATTAAGGCAGCCCCCCCCCCTCCCCCCCACACCTCTCTCATTCAGAGGGGTTGGGTTAAATGACTAGGTTTCCCTGACTAGGTTTCCCTTTCGCCTCACACACACTGCTCCACACCAGTGGGAAGCTGTGGTGAAAATAGCTTTATAATCCAAGGCTAAAATATGTCTCCATCCCTGTTGATCACTTTCCTCTCTCCGCTGCCA
>NC_074706.1:8395319-8434300 GCF_029448725.1 Salvelinus fontinalis
ACGACACTAGTGTGTTGGGTGGGATACTGGGTCTACAGACATCCTGGTTTTGAGGCCTACATGGCAGAGTTGTGTTGGGTTTCTCTCTACGGTTTATAGTGCGTCTTTGTTGACAGTCCAACAGTGATCCTCTCAGGCTAACTTCCATGGAGTAGAGCCACTTGGACATCTGGGCCACACTTCCCTATCCATCGCCACGACAACAGCAAAACACTCCCATCCTCTTAAAGCTGTTACCAAGGCTACTAGACCGAACAGAGACGAGCGGCTTTAACGCAACAGTGGACAGCAGTGTGCTAAGACCAGCGAAGTACAACTAGCTTAGCACAGTACAACTATCTCACACAGCACAGCTAGCTTAGCACAGTACAGCTAGCCTACACAGCACAACCAGAACGGTAGAGCTAGCTTGTCTTACAAGCATCACAGCGTACAGCTAGCTTAGCTTACACTGCACAGCACTGTCCTCTGTCTCTTCTAGACCTGGTTCATTTTGTGTCTTTGTTTGGCGCCGACACAGCATGGCATGTCGCATTGTTTGTGCTAGCGTGGCTGGATCCAGCTCTGACTGCTTGGCGGAGTGCAGTTGACAATGGGCTTTACACACACACACACTATCACACACCTAGTCCAACCACTGTGGCCCAGGGAGAGCGGACGTCAATCAAAACATACACACACCAACAATAAAGGAAAGGGGAAGTCCAGGCTAAGCTGTGCCAGCCATGTTGCAACGTGGATAACTCTGTGTCTACCAGCCTGCCCACGTTTAACATGATGTCTTCCTGTGACTGTCCCTGTGTCTATGTCCATGTTTGAGCGCGTGTGTCCCCGTCTTGGATCTACAGTCTTTCCCTTGTTCTCCACCTCCAAGTGTTCCCTGTTAGGCCTTATCAAGTGCAGTAGCAAACCCCCCAGGTCCCTATAAATGCAACAGTCCACTTGAATAACCTTAAGTGTCGACCTCGTGGATCAAACCATTCTCCCAGGGGTCTCCCCTTCTACGTGGCTGATAGCATAATTAAGGCACTGTTACTGCCAGGTAGGTAGATTAGGCACACACGCACACACACACACCTACATTTTCTCTCTCTCTCTGCGGTATTCCCCCCTAACCATTCATTATGCATTCTATACTTAATTGACAGGCTTATTACTATGTACATTTCATTCTGGGGACTGGGTGTGGAACAAGGGAGCGAAGGAGAAAAAGAGACTGGGAGAGAGAGAGAGAAAGATGGGGGGTAGAGAAGGAGAGACAGAGGTGCAGCAGGGGAAGAGGGAGAGAGAGAAAGATCGGTGGGAGAGAGGAGGGGAGGGTAGAGAAGAAGAGACAGAGGTGAAGGGTAAGAGGGAGAGAGAGAGATAGAAAGGGTAATTTATTGCTCACCTGCTACTGTCCTGGGAACAGTTTTCCTCTAAATCGAGCCCTCGTACGTGACGGATGAATTCCCCGGCTGCAGACATTGTCGTCATCCACTAGTTTTTTTTCCGCCCTGCCTCCCTCGACGACAGGGTTCTCTAGCCTCGTTTCGATTGGCTCCTCCATGGCAACACACACATGTACGTACTACGTTAATGCACTGTTAATGATAATTATAGGTCTGGTGTATCCAGCAGTGAAGGTTCTAGGCCTGGTGTCACACACACACATACACGCACGCACGCACACACACACACACACACACACACACACACACACACACACACACACACACACACACACACACACACACACACACACACACACACACACACACACACACACACACACACACACACACACACACACACACACACACACAAGGGTACTAGGTTGGGCTGGTGCTCCATGATTGGGGCCAGTGGGGAAGGATTAGGGGCCTAACCAACACACTAATATCTTCCAGCATGCCCCATTAGGGACACAAAGACAAAACACACAGCTACACACCCACACACACGCACACAGCTAGTTGTTATAGACAGAGCCACAGCTAATTTACCCTGATGCTTTGTGTCAGTCTAATGCGCCGTTGCCTAGAGAGACTGGTGGGAAAACACACACACTCAGTGTCACACACACATGCACACATACTCTGTCACACACACACACACACTCTAAATGAAGTGATTGTGAATGGAATATGCATATGGGATTGTGTTTTTTAGTGTACCCACGAGTGTGCCTCTCTCACTCAAGCAGTGGCTGGTCTTGGCTTCAGGAAGGGTCTGGGTGATGTCATGAGGTCGTAAAAGTAGGAGTAGGAGCGAGACGCCTTTGAGGGGATGGAAAATCCTTCCTTTTGTCTCACACACACACACACACACACACTCCCACGCGACCCCACTCGAGAATAGCGCTCCATCCTCATAATGACCTGTTAAAATGCAGCGCCGCAGTATTGCGACCACAAGCTAACTATATTCACCCGCTAAGTATGTCTGTGAATGCTTTAGAGTTTAGGCCCCGTAAAGAAAGAGACTAGTAACAGGGTGGAAACAGCACAGCATGGAAATGTTGCCCTTTAAGGATTGATTTGGGTTGAGAGAGAGAGACAGAGAAAATATTCTGACATCATTTTCACTCTCTATTTCTCTCTCTCTCCACTTTGTAACTTATTTTAACAGTTACTCTGGGAGTTGTGTTTTGCTAGCCAAGCTTTCTTTTCTTGTTCTCTCTTTCCGACGTTTTCACGACGTGTGAAATTCTCCCTTTTACACACACACACACACACACACACACACACCAGTCTGGCTGTTTTGAAGAACATTAAATGACAGTCTCAGGCTAACTGGACACGTCGTTTGTCTGTGTTGCGGCTCCAGAAACAAGTGGCGTTAGAATGAGGCGCTGACTAACAGCACGTGTAATAGTGTTGTTAAACGCCCTCCTGAGAAGCGCACGCTAGCTGTCCTTTGTTCTCTCTCTCTCTCTCGTTCTCTCTGTCCGCCTCACCCCTCTGCATCCTCATCAGTGCCACAGGATGTGAGGGGTGGAAGGTATTCCAATAGACTTTGTCTCTCTCTCTCTCCTCTCTCTCTCTCTCTCTCTCTCTCTCTCTCTCTCTCTCTCTCTCTCTCTCTCTCTCTCTCTCTCTCTCTCTCTCTCTCTCTCTCTCTCTCTCTCTCTCTCTCTCTCTCTCTCTCTCTCTCTCTCTCTCTCTCTCTCTCTCCTCTCTCTCTCTCTCTCTCTCTCTCTCTCTCCTCTCTCTCTCTCTCTCTCTCTCTCTCTCTCTCTCTCTCTCTCTCTCTCTCTCTCTCTCTCTCTCTCTCTCTCTCTCTCTCTCTTGCTGTCCTCGTCCCACTCTTCTCTCTATGATGAGTGAGTGAGTGATTGAGGGGTCATCTCTAAGACTTTTACACTGACACTAAGTCCCGTTTACCTTGGAAACTGTGCTAGATATGGGCTTTACCATACCTGTAAGACCTGTCTACTAACTGGCGGGAGGGTCTATTCAACATCTGCTAAAGCTGTTGATTGGCCAGTAGTAGTGTATGAGGAGCATTATGTCCGTGTCTACAGGATTAGTTGACTAGAGAGTCTATAGGGCCCTAGAGAGAACAAGAGAGGTCATTTAAGACCAGACACACTTCTTATTTATCTGTTCCCCTGCCCAATGACACACACACACAAACACACAAAAGCAGCTCGGCTAGTGCCAGTCGAATTGGTACAGGTAACAGCATGGCAGCTTATTGAGGAAAGCCCCTTGTGTGTGTGTGTGTGTGTGTGTGTGTGTGTGTGTGCGAGAGAGAGAGCAGGGGCTAGGTTTCACAGAGGAACTCTTGCCCACATCTGAGCAGCTTCACGAGCCAAGGGCTTTTGTTCTTGGCCACACCATACATCATTATCTGGACTTGTTCCTTTCTCTCGCTCTCTCTCTCTCTCCTCTTTCTTTCTCTCTCGCTCCTCTCTCTCTCTCTCTCCTCTTTCTCTCTCTCTCTCTCTCTCTCTCCTCTTTCTCCTACTCTCTCTCTCCTTTTTCTCTCTCTCACTCCTCTTTCTCTCTCTCCTCTTTGTTTCTCTTTCTCTCCTCTATCTCTCTCTCGCTCCATTTTCTCTCTCTCTCCTCTTTCTCTCTCTCTCTCGCTCCTCTTTCTCTCTCTCTCCTCTTTGTTTCTCTTTCTCTCTCCTTTTTCTCTCTCTCTCGCTCCTCTTTCTCTCTCTCCTCTTTCTCTCCCTCTCTCCTTTTTCTCTCTCTCGCTCCTCTTTCTCTCTCTCCTCTTTCTCTCCCTCTCTCTCCTTTTTCTCTCTCTCGCTCCTCTTTCTCTCTCTCTCCTCTTTCTTTCTCTCTCTCGCTCCTCTTTCTCTCTCTCTCCTCTTTCTTTCTTTCTCTCTTTCTTTCTCTCTCTCATATATAACTCTAGGAGTCTATCAGTATCTATTTTTCTCAATGCCTCGTACCCAAAGCCCACTTGTATTTAGCTGTGTGTCTCTGGACAGATGGTCTATTTGTATGGACAGAGTCGTCCACTGGGACCGAGATGGTGGGATAGTTTCCTCTCCTCGGCTTGGCCCAGGCTTAAGTCCAATGCAACTGAGGCGTCATGCTGGGTTCGAACACTGTGCCTGAACTAGCATTAGCATTTCTGTTCATCCCTGGGCCCCATTCCCAGTTTGTATCGCCCCATATAATTTCTCAGCTTTCCACCCCAAATATTCCCTCCCAAAAACATAATTATTCCTGAGTCCTTGGCATTATTCCTGTTCAGTTGTGAATGGCTTTTCACTTACACCGTTTCTCCATTTCTTTTATTCTTCTCCTGTATTTCATATATCTGCATATCAAAGATATCCTGTAGGATCATATTGTCCATGTTCCTTAACCTGGGTAATCCTCACACAAAGAGCAAGGGATGGAGGGATGGAGGTAGGAGAGAGGAGAGAGAGAGAGAGAGAGAGAGAGAGAAAAAAAACAACAACAAGTGTGTGAAGAGAGAGAGAGAGAAAAGGACAGAATTGTGTTTGTGGGGACGTGTATATGTATGTTAGATCGAAGGAGAATGTCAGTGTGTGCGTTTGGAAAAAGCGAACAGTTCTGCTTTTTAGAATCAGTGACAGTCTATTTGGGTAGGGGTGTCTGGTCTGCATATGTGTAAGAATGTGTGTTCTGAGTGTGTTTTCACAGGTCCTGTGCTGTGCTGGCCAGTCACTACACCATGTTAATGACCCCGTCTCTCTGAGCTGTAGTCTTTGGCTGGGTAAACACTACAGCTCTATCCCCCTGAAGGACACGTTCACTTTACCACAGCATTGTAGCAACAACCTGGCCCTTACTGCTGGGCTCATTACGTGTGTGTGTGTGCATGCGGGTGTGTGTGTGTGCGTCTACGTAGACCCTCTCTGTGCCTGTGTGTGTGTAACAACCACCAATGATAGACTAATTGCCCATGTTATTTGCGGTGGGAAGTGGTTGATTACACTGTTTGTTTTTCGCTGTGTGTGCGCGTGCGTTCGTCCGTGCGCGTGCGTGGAGGCAGGTTAAAGGTTAAACGCTTCATAAGAACCCAATCAGTCGCTACAGTTCTGCTGTCTCGGCTTCTCCACAATCACAATCACTGGCAGTGATCTCATGTGTCTTTACTCTTTACAACCTGCCACCAACAACTGGGCCTGTCACGATGCTGGAACCTAGAAAGGATGGTCTGATTTGGTGAAAAGGAATGCAGCCGGCGGTGGATGTTTGTAAGGGTTTATAGAGTTGCAGGAGATCTGAGCCGTAGTGGCAGACTGAGGGATGAGACCAGAGACCATTAGGATCCTGCTTCAATCATCAATCATTGGAAATTGAATTGCGTGCTCGGAGGAGCTCTGCAACGCACCGGTCTGATCATAACGGCAGACACACACACACACACACATCATAATGGTGGTATTATAATGGTGGTATTATAGATATGTTCCTTCCTCTCTATAATATTATCCTCTACATGGTGAAGTCATCTCTGAACCCAAGTTACACCATCTGTCTTCATTTTGACCCTCGCATCACAGACATACACCATTATTCGTGTGTGTGTGTGTGTGTGTGTGTGTGTGTGTGTGTGTGTGTGTGTGTGTGTGTGTGTGAGAGGGGTTGGTGGGTTGATTTAAAGATCTGCCACCCCCCTATTTTTCATCATGAATGTTATTCTGGAGGCAGCTCTGCAGAGTGGTCACTAGCTGGCACATAAAATCTGATTTTAACCCTAACCACACTGCTAACCTTAATGCCTAACCCTAACCACACTGCTAACCTTAATGCCTAACCCTAACCACACTGCTAACCCTAATGCCTAACCCTAACCACACTGCTAACCCTAATGCCTAACCCTAACCACACTGCTAACCCTAATGCCTAACCCTAACCACACTGCTAACCCTAATGCCTAACCACACTACTAACCCTAATGCCTAACCCTAACCACACTACTAACCCTAATGCCTAACCCTAACCACACTACTAACCCTAATGCCTAACCCTAACCACACTGCTAACCCTCATGCCTAACCACACTACTAACCCTAATGCCTAACCCTAACCACACTGCTAACCCTAATGCCTAACCCTAACCACACTACTAACCCTAATGCCTAACCCTAACCACACTGCTAACCTTAATGCCTAACCCTAACCACAGTGCTAACCCTAATGCCTAACCCTAACCACACTGATAACCTTAATGCCTAACCCTAACCACACTGCTAACCCTAATGCCTAACCACACTACTAACCCTAATGCCTAACCCTAACCACACTTCTAACCCTAATGCCTAACCCTAACCACACTGCTAATCCTAATGCCTAACCCTATACCACACTGATAACCCTAATGCCTAACCCTAACCACACTGCTAACCCTAATGCCTAACCCTAACCACACTACTAACCCTAATGCCTAACCTTAAACTAAGACCAAAAACTTGACTCTGCAGCTGGCCTAGGGGGAAATAGCTCAGTTCTGCCTCAAGGACAAGAGTCATGACAATAAAGGTCAACCTGCGTCCATTAGGTGACACATACCCGTGGGTTGTTACCCTAGAAGGCCTGATTCTCCACACCACCCCAGGCCTGTGTTTCACTGGGCAAAAGGTTACGGCACAATCAATGTTGATGTTATCAGTTGTTCAGCAACTCAGAGAGATGTAACATTAGCAGATGATGATTGGCTAATTTCACCCTTACTCCCGGAGACGTCCTTCTATTGATCGAGCCGATTGGCTCACGCCCGGGTTAACGCAGGTGACGGCGGAAGCTGATTTGATGCACTTTTTCTCTCTTCCTTATCCACTGTCTTTTTTTTCTTTCCCTCGCTCGACGCTCTCCCTTGAATGGCCACCCACACATCTCATCTCTCCTCTCCCCACGGCAGAGGAAAGACGAGGGAGGGAGAGAGAAAAGACGAGTGAGGGAGAGAGAAAAGACGAGTGAGGGAGAGAGAAAAGACGAGTGAGGGAGGGAGAAAAGACGAGTGAGGGAGGGAGAAAAGACGAGTGAGGGAGGGAGAAAAGACGAGTGAGGGAGGGAGAAAAGACGAGTGAGGGAGGGAGAAAAGACGAGTGAGGGAGAGAGAAAAGACGAGTGAGGGAGGGAGAAAAGACGAGTGAGGGAGGGAGAAAAGACGAGTGAGGGAGGGAGAAAAGACGAGTGAGGGAGGGAGAAAAGACGAGTGAGGGAGGGAGAAAAGACGAGTGAGGGAGGGAGAAAAGACGAGTGAGGGAGGGAGAAAAGACGAGTGAGGGAGGGAGAAAAGACGAGTGAGGGAGGGAGAAAAGACGAGTGAGGGAGGGAGAAAAGACGAGTGAGGGAGATGGAAAGACAAGGAGGAAGTGGAAGGGTTAATGCAGGCGTAGTCCCAACTGTAAAAGATATTAACACACTCTGAGGCTCGTGTGTGTGTGTGTGTGTGTGTGTGTGTGTGTGTGTGTGTGTGTGTGTGTGTGTGTGTGTGTGTGTGTGTGTGTGTGTGTGTGTGTGTGTGTGTGTGTGTGTGTGTGTGTGTGTGTGTGTGTGTGTGTGTGTGTGTGTGTTTATGTAGTGTACTTTGATATGTATCATTATCAGTGTGTGCACTTGGACCCTACAAGCAGATTCTGTATCTATAAATGTGTAGGCCCATGTCCAGCGGCAGTAGAGGAGAAGACAGCTACAGATGGACAGCTCGACTCAAGCGCCACAAACAGTGCGCTACAGCTTCCATATAAGTGAGGTTTTCACAGCTATATTTAGTGTAGCTTCACCACAGTCGTGTACAGTCTTTTGACTGATTGCAGGTCTAGCCAAAACTGTCTCTACAGCTAGCCATAATGCTAACAGACTCATCATAGCCTACTATCAACTCTAAGTCAAATGAATGGCCTTTCTAATACCTTAACATCTGGCTAGCATACGCGCAAACACGGAACACACACCCGGACACGCACGCAACACACACACACGTCCACACGGCTAGCTACCCCCCAACCCGCAGATCCCAAACTCATATGTCATCCATGCCTGGTTTAGCAGGACGACACACACTTCCTGTTGGTTGATGAGGACACACTGGAGAGAATGTAACCCTGAACAGGGTCGGGTCCCAATGTCCTCATATCACCCCTTGAGCCCCACTTTATCATATTGTTTTGTCAGAGAGTGACCAGCATGGCCACCGCTGCACTATCAGTAATGTGGCATCTTCTGGTGTACATGACTACAGTAGAGTTAGACTGTCATATGTTTTTAACTTCTGGGTTTAATAAGCCCTTGCTCCAGAAATGACCTCGAAATAAACAGCTTATGCCCTGTTGCCCTAATCCTGGTCCACTCTCCTCCCCATCTCTCTTTTCTCTCTCTCTCTCTTCACTCCTCTATTCCCTGTCAGTCTGGCTGTGTGTTGGGAGGAGTCTGTGTATAGCTGCTTGTCGTCTCTCTGTCCCATCGAAGTGTGTGTGTGTGTGTGTGTGTGTGTGTGTGTGTGTGTGTGTGTGTGTGTGTGTGTGTGTGTGTGTGTGTGTGTGTGTGTGTGTGTGTGTGTGTGTGTGTGTGTGTGTGCGTGTCTTTGTCCCCCTGCTGGATGGGGGGACAGTGCTGTGCATCTAGCAAGGCGCGACATGGCCCTTTGCTAGCCGGGTCCCATCACACACACATGCTAATTAGGACCACGAGTGAACTCTACAGAACCCCTATTGAAGGTAACATACACACCGTCATGAGATAACACTCGCTATCTCACCGCCCACTAAATAGAAATAAATAACTATTACTGAAGAGCCTGACCTCTCTCCCCAACCCTTTGGGTCACCGTCTCTCTCTTCTATCTTGTTCCCTCGCTCTCTTTCTCTATCTATATTTTCCTCACTCTTTCTGTGTCCTTCTCTGTCGTATGTGAAGGGCAGATAAAGCGGTAAGCAGATTCTCCAAGAGCAAACAGAATCATACTCTTTCATAGTTATCATTAGAACAAAGGTGGCTGCCATTTCTCTTTGCCACAACTGCCTCTCCTCCCATCCTCTTTCTTCTTCCTTATCTCCTCTAGTGCTTGTTTGTAGAACAATTGCGGAGTTGGTTTGCCATCCTATCTGCCTCTCCCGTCTCCCCTCTCCTCTCTCCTCCCCTCTCCCCTCTCCATCTCTCCTCTCCTCTCTTCTCTCCTCTCCTCTGGTTGTAAAAGGAGGAGACTGTAGTTGGCAGTACGGTTGTTTGTGTGTGTGTGTGTGTGTGTGTGTGTGTGTGTGTGTGTGTGTGTGTGTGTGTGTGTGTGTGTGTGTGTGTGTGTGTGTGTGTGTGTGTGTGTGTGTGTGTGTTCGTGCGTATATATATGCTCATGAGTGTGTGTGTGTGTGGTGGTGTTGGGGGGGGACTGTGGGTGCTTGCTTGTTGAGTGAAAGGTGGTAGGTGCAGTAGTGTGTCCTTCAGGCTAGTTAGTTGTGTGAGAGAGAGATGTAGAGAGAGAGAGAGTGGTCTGAGCAGTGAGACACATGGAGGGAGAGATGGAGAGAGAGAGAGCGGTCTGAGCAGTGAGACAGATGGAGGGAGAGATGGAGAGAGCAGTCTGAGCAGTGAGACAGATGGAGGGAGAGATGGAGAGAGAGAGAGCGGTCTGAGCAGTGAGACACATGGAGGGAGAGATGGAGAGAGAGAGAGCGGTCTGAGCAGTGAGACAGATGGAGGGAGAGATGGAGAGAGCGGTCTGAGCAGTGAGACAGATGGAGGGAGAGATGGAGAGAGCGGTCTGAGCAGTGAGACAGATGGAGGGAGAGATGGAGAGAGCGGTCTGAGCAGTGAGACAGATGGAGGGAGAGATGGAGAGAGCGGTCTGAGCAGTGAGACAGATGGAGGGAGAGATGGAGAGAGCGGTCTGAGCAGTGAGACAGATGGAGGGAGAGAGAGCGGTCTGAGCAGTGAGACAGATGGAGGGAGAGAGAGCGGTCTGAGCAGTGAGACAGATGGAGGGAGAGATGGAGAGAGAGAGAGCGGTCTGAGCAGTGAGACAGATGGAGGGAGAGATGGAGAGACAGCTGGTGTACAGCTCCTCCAGCTCGTAAATGCTTCCCCTTCTCTCCCACTCCCTCACTATAATAGTGATTTGGATATTTAAACCCTCAACACCCTTAACGTTTATCAGTTCTACCAGAACAGATTAACAGTGAGCGCACACACTCACACGTACACAGACAAAACCCCTCATTCACACACACACACACACACACTCACACACACGTACACAGACAAAACCCCTCATTCACACACACACACACACACACACACACACACACACACACACACACACACACACACACACACACACACACACACACACACACACACACACGCCTCTTCAGATTGTGCAGCTTGCCAGGGAGTAGGCCAAATATAGGGTTAGCCAGGAGCTTCATGTCCTGGGAATGTTCTGGGTAGTTTGCTGGGAAGGGTACTACCTTATTTTGTCAGTAGAGTTCAGCAGATGGAACACCCCTTGGTACTGCTTTAGAGAGAATCTACTGTGGAAAGAGTATTCCTCCAAGGGGTGGGTGTGTGTGTGTGTGTGTGTGTGTGTGTGTGTGTGTGTGTGTGTGTGTGTGTGTGTGTGTGTGTGTGTGTGTGTGTGTGTGTGTGTGTGTGTGTGTGTTTCAAGAAGGCTAGAGACATGAGAGAGAGAGGAAGAGAGAGAGGAACAGAGAGTATAATGTATTCTGTGTGACATTTGCATGTCTTTTTTTCCTCCTCTACTCATTTATTTAGTTAACCTTTGTTTAACTAGGCAGAAGGCCACAGAGCAGCGGTTGGTATGAGGGCCACAGAGCAGCGGTTGGTATGAGGGCCACAGAGCAGCGGTTGGTATGAGGGCCACAGAGCAGCGGTTGGTATGAGGGCCACAGAGCAGCGGTTGGTATGAGGGCCACAGAGCAGCGGTTGGTTTGAGGGCCACAGAGCAGCGGTTGGTTTGATGGCCACATAGCAGCGGTTGGTATGAGGGCCACAGAGCAGCTGTTGGTATGAGGGCCACAGAGCAGCTGTTGGTATGAGGGCCACAGAGCAGCTGTTGGTATGAGGGCCACAGAGCAGCTGTTGGTATGAGGGCCACAGAGCAGCTGTTGGTATGAGGGCCACAGAGCAGCTGTTGGTATGAGGGCCACAGAGCAGTGGTAGGTATGAGGGCCACAGAGCAGTGGTAGGTATGAGGGCCACAGAGCAGTGGTAGGTATGAGGGCCACAGAGCAACAGTTGGTGTGAGAGCCATAGATCATGGTCTACTCCCTAAACACCACTCTCACTGATTTGTCTCTCACTGCACTAAAGTGATACAACACACACACACACACACACACACACACACACACACACACACACACACACACACACACACACACACACACACACACACACACAGTCACATCTAGCAGCCACCCGTGTGTTCATTAGCTAGCAGGCAGTGCTATGGTGATGGTGATGGCGATGGTGATGGTGCAGGGGATGGAGGGAGCGACAGAACTAACCACAGAGCCAAGCTGAGAGGAGGAGGAAGGGAGTTTTAAAAATAAAAGCTTTCCTTTAGCAGCAGGGACGTCACCAAACAGACTGGTTTAGCCTCTAGGTGTAAGCTCCCCCTTTACTTCTGTTTCTCTCTTTCACACAGACACACACACACAGACACACACACACACACACACACACACACACACACACACACACACACACACACACACACACACACACACACACACACAGCCTTCTCCTTGGGTCCCTCCACACTTACTAATTGCCTCCACTTTTCTTCATTGACCCATGCTGGCAGACACACAGACACACACAGGGCGTCTATCTCAGCCGAGAGAGAGGCCATGAGGAGCCACAGGGTGCGGATCATACCCATCATGCACCTGTGAACCTTCCCAGCATGCCCGCATAGAGCCAGGCAAGACTGTCAGGAAGAAACACTCCACTGAAGCCTGTAGACAGACAATACACACAGAGCACACACATACACTGCAGGGACAGAGATTGACTCTTGTTATGCAATATACATCTCTGTCAGTCTATTACAACCTTTAACATCTCTGTCAGTCTATTACAACCTTTAACATCTCTGTCAATTCTATTACAACCTTTAACATCTCTGTCAGTCTATTACAACCTTTAACATCTCTGTCAGTCTTTCTGCTGGATGTCTGTTTGTCAATCTTATCCATCCTCCGTCTATATGCTGTCTATCTATTCCCCATCTCTCTCTCTCTCTCTCTCTCTCTCTCTCTCTCTCTCTCTCTCTCTCGCTCTCTCTCTCTCTCTCTCGCTTTCTCTCTCTCTTTCTCTCTCTCTGACTCTCTCTCTGTCTATCTCTCTGACTCTCTCTCTGACTCTCTCGCTCTCTCTCGCTCTCTCTCTCTCTCTCGCTCTCTATCGCTCCCTCCCTCTCCCTCTCTCTATGGCCTTGTCTTTACTTTCCTCTTAATTAAGAGTGATTGTTCAAGAGCATCAAGAGAGACATTGACCACAGGCGATACACACACACACTCACACGCTCAGATTCCTCTCACAATCGACTATCCTCATTATTAAAGTGTTTGGTGCTTTGAGTGTAATATGGGAGAAGAGGGGACATATCACCTAAGGCAAGGTACCAGCTACAGTTTTAATGCCTACTTTTGTAAAAAAAAAAAAAGTGTCACACACACTCACATGCCAACCCCTCACACACACACCCTCTCTCTCTCTCTCTCTCACACACACACACGTATCCAGGTCCCAGTGGTGCAGGGGCAGGTTAATATCTCCCTAATTTGTTAAAAGGCTGATACAGGGCTGAGCCGTATAGAACAGAGATTTAGCTGATACAGGGCTGAGGAGTATAGAACAGAGATATAACTGATACAGGGCTGATCAGTATGGAACAGAGATAGAACTGATACAGGGCTGAGCAGTATAGAACAGAGATAGGATTGATACAGGGCTGAGCAGTATAGAACAGAGATAGAACTGATACAGGGCTGAGCAGTATAGAACAGAGATAGAACTGATACAGGGCTGAGCAGTATAGAACAGAGATAGAACTGATACAGGGCTGAGCAGTATAGAACAGAGATAGAACTGATACAGGGCTGAGCAGTATAGAACAGAGATATAACTGATACAGGGCTGATCAGTATGGAACAGAGATAGAACTGATACAGGGCTGAGCAGTATAGAACAGAGATAGGATTGATACAGGGCTGAGCAGTATAGAACAGAGATAGAACTGATACAGGGCTGAGCAGTATAGAACAGAGATATAACTGATACATGGCTGATCAGTATAGAACAGAGATATAACTGATACATGGCTGATCAGTATAGAACAGAGATAGAACTGATACAGGGCTGATCAGTATAGAACAGAGATAGAACTGATACAGGGCTGATCAGTATAGAACAGAGATAGAACTGATACAGGGCTGAGCAGTATAGAACAGAGATAGAACTGATACAGGGCTGAGCAGTATAGAACAGAGATATAACTGATACAGGGCTGAGCAGTATAGAACAGAGATAGAACTGATACAGGGCTGAGCAGTATAGAACAGAGATAGAACTGATACAGGGCTGAGCAGTATAGAACAGAGATAGAACTGATACAGGGCTGAGCAGTATAGAACAGAGATAGAACTGATACAGGGCTGATCAGTATAGAACAGAGATATAACTGATACAGGGCTGAGCAATATAGAACAGAGATAGAACTGATACAGGGCTGAGCAGTATGGAACAGAGATATAACTGATACAGGGCTGAGCAGTATGGAACAGAGATAGAACTGATACAGGGCTGAGCAGTATAGAACAGAGATAGAACTGATACAGGGCTGAGTAGTATAGAACAGAGATAGAACTGATACAGGGCTGAGCAGTATAGAACAGAGATAGAACTGATACAGGGCTGAGCAGTATAGAACAGAGATAGAACTGATACAGGGCTGAGCAGTATAGAACAGAGATAGAACTGTTACAGGGCTGAGCAGTATAGAACAGAGATAGAACTGATACAGGGCTGAGCAGTATAGAACAGAGATAGAAATGATACAGGGCTGAGCAGTATAGAACAGAGATAGAACTGATACAGGGCTGAGCAGTATAGAACAGAGATAGAACTGATACAGGGCTGAGCAGTATAGAACAGAGATAGAACTGATACAGGACTGAGCAGTATAGAACAGAGATAGAACTGATACAGGGCTGATCAGTATAGAACAGAGATAGAACTGATACACGGCTGAGCAGTATAGAACAGAGATAGAACTGATACAGGGCTGAGCAGTATAGAACAAAGATAGAACTGATACAGGGCTGAGTAGTATGGAACAGATATAGAACTGATACAGGGCTGAGCAGTATAGAACAGAGATAGAACTGATACAGGGCTGAGCAGTATAGAACAGAGAGAGAACTGATACAGGGCTGAGCAGTATAGAACAGAGAGAGAACTGATACAGGGCTGAGCAGTATAGAACAGAGATAGAACTGATACAGGGCTGAGCAGTATAGAACAGAGATAGAAATGATACAGGGCTGAGCAGTATAGAACAGAGATAGAACTGATACAGGGCTGAGCAGTATAGAACAGAGATAGAACTGATACAGGGCTGAGCAGTATAGAACAGAGATAGAACTGATACAGGGCTGAGTAGTATGGAACAGAGATAGAACTGATACAGGGCTGAGCAGAATAGAACAGAGATAAAACTGATACAGGGCTGAGCAGTATAGAACAGAGATAGAACTGATACAGGGCTGAGCAGTATAGAACAGAGATATATCTGATACAGGGCTGAGCAGTATAGAACAGAGATAGAACTAATACAGGGCTGAGCAGTATAGAACAGAGATATAACTGATACAGGGCTGAGCAGTATAGAACAGAGATATAACTGATACAGGGCTGAGCAGTATAGAACAGAGATAGAACTGATACAGGGCTGAGCAGTATAGAACAGAGATAGAACTGATACAGGGCTGAGCAGTATAGAACAGAGATAGAACTGGGCTAGAGTCCCACACGACTTCTCTGCTTCTAATCGTGTTTCTCCCATCAGCTGTATGTAACACAGTAGCCCTCCGTCAATCAATCACGTTCATTTAGAAAGCCCTTTTAACATTAGCAGTTGTCACAAAGTGCTTATACAGAAACCCAGTCTAACATCCCAGGTTGCACCTCACCAATAAAGACAGAAAGAAACGTCAGATGAATTAAAAGGAGTATGCTTGTTTTTCCCCCCATCCTGTCCTTTTCCCCTCTGACTGTCGGAGATTTGTGTGGAGAGAGGAGGGCATGATGGGAACAGGAGAAAGAGAAAATAATTACATGACTTCAGGGACACTTAACACAGTATGGACTACACAGTGAGAACTCTCTAGAGTCAAAGTAGGGCATCGTTGGTGTGTGTGTGTGTGTGTGTGTGTGTGTGCGTGCGTGCGTGCGTGCGTGCGTGCGTGCGTGCGTGCGTGCGGAGGGGACTTGAGCAGAGCACGCTGACAGGCCACTCACACACTCACTCTGTTAAAGAATGAATGTTTAACCTATTTGATCTTTTCTGACTTTCTGCCATAGATGCACTCTGTTTATATGTTAGTGTTTATCTAGCGGCTGTAAGATAGATGGATGGAGGGTGTAGTTGCTGTAAAAAGACAGAAAGATATGAGACATGTATTGCTCTGGGTTCAGTGAATGGGGACCACTAAAGCCTTCATGGAACCATCTGTCACAACTAAGTGAGCTGTTATGTATTTACTGCCACACAGCCTACACACACACACACACACACACACACACACACACACACACACACACACACACACACACACACACACACACACACACACACACACACACACACACACACACACACACACACACACACACACACACACACACACACACACACACACACACACGCAGACACTTCCTCATCATCGCCTGTTATCCTGCCTGAAGGGTATATAGCCTGTTATGTCTTGATGACTCTATGAGAATACAGCTGACGTGGATGTGGCCTGGCGCTGCCATCAAGTAGACCGCGGTGAAAGTCCTACTGTACGTACGAGGCGACTATCTCGGTCTCTCAATCTTGTAAGTTGAAAAAGCCCACCGGCAAGCGGCCCGGTAGCGTAGATGTGAAACATGGTAATACGTTTCCATATGAGACGGTTGTATAATGTAGTATGTCTTCATCATTCTGGGCTAGTTGACTGGAGCAGCCATAAGATAAAGCTCAGTAGGTTGTCAGCGTTTTGATTAAAGAATCCCGTCTCCGTCTTTCTGGCGACTCAGTTATTTCTTCAGACGCCTGCCTCTCCCTCCTCCCAGAAAATCGGAAATTGTCCTCCCCATTTCAGACGGTCTCCCCACAACAGTCGCTGCAGGAAATTGGGCTTTAGGGCCGAGTTACAGAAGAGGGGGGGATGCTCTTTCCTGTGTAATCTGCTAATAACAGCCTTAGAGACGTGACCGTGGTCCTGATCTAAAGTAGTGCGCTATAAATGACAATAGAATGCCATTTGGGGCGCACACCTGGAGTGTTGTTGCAGTGTTGTTGTCTCTGCAGTGTTGTTGTCTCTGCAGTGTTGTTGTCTCTGCAGTGTTGTTGTCTCTGCAGTGTTGTTGTCTCTGCAGTGTTGTTGTCTCTGCGGTGTTGTTGTCTCTGCGGTGTTGTTGTCTCTGCGGTGTTGTTGTCTCTGCGGTGTTGTTGTCTCTGCGATGTTGTTGTCTCTGCGATGTTGTTGTCTCTGCAGTGTTGTTGTCTCTGCGGTGTTGTTGTCTCTGCAGTGTTGTTGTCTCTGCAGTTTTGTTGTCTCTGCAGTGTTGTTGTCTCTGCGATGTTGTTGTCTCTGCAGTGTTGTTGTCTCTGCGGTGTTGTTGTCTCTGCGGTGTTGTTGTCTCTGCGGTGTTGTTGTCTCTGCAGTGTTGTTGTCTCTGCGGTGTTGTTGTCTCTGCAGTGTTGTTGTCTCTGCAGTGTTGTTGTCTCTGCAGTGTTGTTGTCTCTGCGATGTTGTTGTCTCTGCAGTGTTGTTGTCTCTGCAGTGTTGTTGTCTCTGCAGTGTTGTTGTCTCTGCAGTGTTGTTGTCTCTGCAGTGTTGTTGTCTCTGCAGTGTTGTTGTCTCTGCAGTGTTGTTGTCTCTGCAGTGTTGTTGTCTCTGCAGTGTTGTTGTCTCTGCGATGTTGTTGTCTCTGCAGTGTTGTTGTCTCTGCAGTGTTGTTGTCTCTGCAGTGTTGTTGTCTCTGCGATGTTGTTGTCTCTGCGATGTTGTTGTCTCTGCAGTGTTGTTGTCTCTGCAGTGTTGTTGTCTCTGCGATGTTGTTGTCTCTGCAGTGTTGTTGTCTCTGCAGTGTTGTTGTCTCTGCAGTGTTGTTGTCTCTGCAGTGTTGTTGTCTCTGCAGTGTTGTTCTCTCTGCAGTGTTGTTGTCTCTGCAGTGTTGTTGTCTCTGCGATGTTGTTGTCTCTGCAGTGTTGTTGTCTCTGCAGTTTTGTTGTCTCTGCATTGTGCAGCCATTGCTACTCTGTATCTGTAATAAAGGCATTGTGTGTGGAGAGTCAGAGAAAAAGAACATGCTATCATTACCTTTCAAACCAAGATGCACTGTGTGTGTGTGTGTGTGTGTGTGTGTGTGTGTGTGTGTGTGTGTGTGTGTGTGTGTGTGTGTGTGTGTGTGTGTGGTGTGTGTGTGTGTGTGTGTGCGTGTGCGTGTGTGTGAACTCGAGATGCATTTAACACATTCTTGGAAACCAGTTGGCTTTGGATGAATGTGTCAGTGTATTTCTGTATGTGTGTGGTGTCTAGGAAGAGGGGGATTGTGGTCAGTTGGGAATGTGTGATAACCATGGCCAGAGTCTCCAAGTTATGTATGTCAGAGGAACATACACAATCTAGTGAATACAGACGCAATAATGCCAAGGTTATTGACTGACAAACCAAGTATTCACCCAGCCAAACCAACTGTCACAATGTCCCATTATCACTTTCTATGTCAGTATGATTTCTACTAGCAAAATCCGTATGTTCTGTTGCCATAGTTTCATTTTGTGTTGAATGTGTTTGTTTGTTTGTTTGTTTTTGTTTATGGATGGTTTAATTCTTTTCTTTAGGTTCTCCCATGCCATCCTCTCTACCCAGCCCATCAGTTACTGACCATTCACACTCGCAACCACCATCACCCAATCTCCATGACAACCAGAGCTCGTTGCTAAGTAGCGCCAGCGCCCATCCGGCGGTCCATGAGTCGGACGAGGACGAGGAAGAGTACACAGCCACGCTGTACTTACCTGTAACGCAGGTCACAGCTCACAGCCACCACGGCCTCGCCTGTAATGGTAAGGCTCAACGTTCCTACGATGTTCTCACAACCTTTTCTCTCTTTGCTGCACAACATTCCCACAACCCTCTCTCTTTTTAGTATATAATCTTCTCAAAATGTCCTGTAATGGTAAGGCACAACGTCCCTACGATGTTCTCACAACGTTTTATCTCTGCGCTCTATACCATTCCCACAATGTGCACAACATCCTCACAATGTTCCTTCTTTACTGCACAACATTCCCTCAACGTTCCCTCTCTTTACTGCACAACATTCCCTCAACGTTCCCTCTCTTTAATGCACAACATTCCCTCAACGCTCCCTCTCTTTACTGCACAACATTCCCTCAACGTTCCCTCTCTTTACTGCACAACGTTCCTTCTCTTTACTGCACAACGTTCCCTCTCTTTACTGCACAACGTTCCCTCTCTTTACTGCACAACGTTCCCTCTCTTTACTGCACAACGTTCCCTCTCTTTACTGCACAACGTTCCCTCTCTTTACTGCACAACATTCCCTCTCTTTACTGCACAACGTTCCCTCTCTTTACTGCACAACATTCCCTCTCTTTACTGCACAACATTCCCTCAACGTTCCCTCTCTTTACTGCACAACGTTCCCTCTCTTTACTGCAGAACGTTCCCTCTCTTTACTGCACAACGTTCCCTCTCTTTACTGCACAACGTTCCCTCTCTTTACTGCACAACGTTCCCTCTCTTTACTGCAGAACGTTCCCTCTCTTTACTGCACAACATTCCCTCTCTTTACTGCACAACATTCCCTCAACGTTCCCTCTCTTTACTGCACAACGTTCCCTCTCTTTACTGCACAACGTTCCCTCTCTTTACTGCACAACATTCCCTCTCTTTACTGCACAACATTCCCTCTCTTTACTGCACAACATTCCCTCAACGTTCCCTCTCTTTACTGCACAACGTTCCCTCTCTTTACTGCACAACGTTCCCTCTCTTTACTGCACAACGTTCCCTCTCTTTACTGCACAACATTCCCTCTCTTTACTGCAGAACGTTCCCTCTCTTTACTGCACAACGTTCCCTCTCTTTACTGCACAACATTCCCTCTCTTTACTGCACAACGTTCCCTCTCTTTACTGCACAACGTTCCCTCTCTTTACTGCACAACATTCCCTCTCTTTACTGCACAACGTTCCCTCTCTTTACTGCACAACATTCCCTCTCTTTACTGCACAACATTTCCTCAACGTTCCCTCTCTTTACTGCACAACGTTCCCTCTCTTTACTGCACAACGTTCCCTCTCTTTACTGCACAACGTTCCCTCTCTTTACTGCACAACGTTCCCTCTCTTTACTGCACAACATTCCCTCTCTTTACTGCACAACATTCCCTCTCTTTACTGCACAACATTCCCTCTCTTTACTGCACAACATTCCCTCAACGTTCCCTCTCTTTACTGCACAACGTTCCCTCTCTTTACTGCACAACGTTCCCTCTCTTTACTGCACAACATTCCCTCTCTTTACTGCAGAACGTTCCCTCTCTTTACTGCACAACGTTCCCTCTCTTTACTGCACAACATTCCCTCTCTTTACTGCACAACATTCCCTCTCTTTACTGCAGAACGTTCCCTCTCTTTACTGCACAACATTCCCTCTCTTTACTGCACAACGTTCCCTCTCTTTACTGCACAACGTTCCCTCTCTTTACTGCAGAACGTTCCCTCTCTTTACTGCACAACGTTCCCTCTCTTTACTGCAGAACGTTCCCTCTCTTTACTGCACAACATTCCCTCTCTTTACTGCAGAACGTTCCCTCTCTTTACTGCACAACATTCCCTCTCTTTACTGCACAACGTTCCCTCTCTTTACTGCACAACGTTCCCTCTCTTTACTGCACAACATTCCCTCTCTTTACTGCAGAACGTTCCCTCTCTTTACTGCACAACGTTCCCTCTCTTTACTGCACAACATTCCCTCAACGTTCCCTCTCTTTACTGCACAACGTTCCCTCTCTTTACTGCACAACGTTCCCTCTCTTTACTGCACAACGTTCCCTCTCTTTACTGCACAACGTTCCCTCTCTTTACTGCACAACGTTCCCTCTCTTTACTGCACAACGTTCCCTCTCTTTACTGTATAATGTTCTCACAACATCTTGTAATAGTGAGGCACAGCATTGTTGCAACGTTCTCTCTATTTACTATCCCAACATTTACTCTCTTTACTGACAACAGAACGTTTCACTATTCTCAATGTGTGCTAATGAAAATTCCCAGATCTTCCAGCTTTTTCTAGTTAGTCTGATTGATAGCCAGACAGACTCTTATAGAGAAGTTTAATATATTTCGTTTTCCCATTCTACCGAGTCTATATGTCCTCTCTCCCTGTCATGTGGTTGAAACCTCTGTCTGAACTGTGTGTCTGTTGTTTTAGCATTTCTGTCTGTTATGACCATTGTTTGACATGTGGTGTAGATTTAGTCTGGTAATGGCTGACCCAATGTAGTTGGGGTCAAAGTTTAAATGAAGGTTTAAGTGCATCTCAAGTACACAGGGAGGACTAGTTTCTCCTAATGTGACATTAGAGCCATTCAGAGCAGAGGTCAGTGGCCAGTCTGTGGATAGGAGACGGGAGGCTCTATTAATCGGCCCGGTGGCTGTGACTGCATCTCGTTGTCATAGAGACAGGACAAGACCGTGACAAGGCACTTCTCACCCCAAAATGGCCCAGTTTCGGCCTGCCTCTCTTGCTCCCGCTGTCTGAGAGAAAGACTCACGCACATTCACACACACACACACACACACACACACACACACACACACACACACACACACACACACACACACACACACACACACACACACACACACACACACACACACACACACACGAACATGCACAGACAGACAACTCATCAACTCATCCACCCACCTTCACTCCCAGTACCCTGCCTCCAGTCATTCAGTGCTGTTTGGCCTTCACATCCCAAAATGAATTAGGGCTTCTCTGTGTTCCCAGTCTGACTGCATCAGTGTCAGGGAGAGAGAGGGAAGGAGAGGAGAGGTCCTAACCTGTAGTGGCTGTCACTTGCAGACATCTGCGCTGTGAATCTAGAGCAGACTGGACAGAGAATAGAGAGTGACACCGGGGTTTTGAGGAGTGCTCAATGAAAGCTGTTTATACACATATGAATGTACTTAATTAAACTGTTAGAAAACGGTCTTGTTTATAAGCCATTTATAGGCGGAACTTCAAATATCTTTGAACATATTTATCTGTAGAAGATTCCATTTTGTCATGTTTATCTGTAGAAGATTCCATTTTGTCATGTTTATCTGTTGAAGAGTCCATTTTGTCATGTTTATCTGTAGAAGAGTCCATTTGTCATGTTTATCTGTAGAAGAGTCCATTTTGTCATGTTTATCTGTAGAAGAGTCCATTTTGGCATGTTTATCTGTAGAAGAGTCCATTTTGGCATGTTTATCTGTAGAAGAGTCCATTTTGGCATGTTTATCTGTAGAAGAGTCCATTCTGTCATGTTTATCTGTTGAAGAGTCCATTTTGTCATATTTATCTGTAGAAGAGTCCATTTTGTCATGTCTATCTGTAGAAGATTCCATTTGTCATGTTTATTTGTAGAAGAGTCCATTTTGTCATGTTTATCTGTAGAAGATTCCATTCTGTCATGTTTATCTGTAGAAGGGTCCATTTTGGCATTTTTATCTGTAGAAGAGTCCATTTGGGCATGTTTATCTGTAGAAGATTCCATTTTGTCATGTTTATCTGTAGAAGATTCCATTTTGGCATGTTTATCTGTTGAAGAGTCCATTTTGGCATGTTTATCTGTTGAAGAGTCCATTTTGGCATGTTTATCTGTAGAAGAGTCCATTTTGGCATGTTTATCTGTTGAAGAGTCCATTTTGTCATATTTATCTGTAGAAGATTCCATTTGTCATGTTTATCTGTAGAAGAGTCCATTTTGTCATGTTTATCTGTAGAAGATTCCATTTGTCATGTTTATCTGTTGAAGAATCCATTTTGTCATGTTTATCTGTAGAAGAGTCCATTTTGTCATGTTTATCTGTAGAAGAGTCCATT
This sequence comes from Salvelinus fontinalis, assembly GCF_029448725.1. Taxonomy (NCBI): domain Eukaryota; kingdom Metazoa; phylum Chordata; class Actinopteri; order Salmoniformes; family Salmonidae; genus Salvelinus; species Salvelinus fontinalis. Next base: position 8,418,160 of record NC_074706.1, read on the forward strand.
TTGTCATGTTTATCTGTTGAAGAGTCCATTTTGTCATGTTTATTTGTAGAAGAGTCCATTTTGTCATGTTTATCTGTAGAAGATTCCATTCTGTCATGTTTATCTGTAAAAGAGTCCATTTTGGCATTTTTATCTGTTGAAGAGTCCATTTTGTCATGTTTATTTGTAGAAGAGTCCATTTTGTCATGTTTATCTGTTGAAGAGTCCATTTTGTCATGTTTATTTGTAGAAGAGTCCATTTTGTCATGTTTATCTGTAGAAGATTCCATTCTGTCATGTTTATCTGTAGAAGAGTCCATTTTGGCATGTTTATCTGTTGAAGAGTCCATTTTGTCAAATTTATCTGTAGAAGATTCCATTTGTCATGTTTATCTGTAGAAGAGTCCATTTTGTCATGTTTATCTGTAGAAGAGTCCATTTTGGCATTTTTATCTGTAGAAGATTCCATTTGGGCATGTTTATCTGTAGAAGATTCCATTTTGTCATATTTATCTGTTGAAGAGTCCATTTTGTCATGTTTATCTGTAGACGAGTCCATTTTGTCATGTTTATCTGTAGAAGATTCCATTTTGGCATGTTTATCTGTAAAAGAGTCCATTTTGTCATGTTTATCTGTAGAAGAGTCCATTTTGTCATGTTTATCTGTAGAAGAGTCCATTTTGGCATGTTTATCTGTAGAAGAGTCCATTTTGGCATGTTTATCTGTTGAAGAATCCATTTTGTCATGTTTATCTGTTGAAGAGTCCATTTTGGCATGTTTATCTGTAGAAGAGTCCATTTTGGCATGTTTATCTGTTGAAGAGTCCATTTTGTCATATTTATCTGTAGAAGATTCCATTTGTCATGTTTATCTGTAGAAGAGTCCATTTTGTCATGTTTATCTGTAGAAGATTCCATTTGTCATGTTTATCTGTTGAAGAATCCATTTTGTCATGTTTATCTGTAGAAGAGTCCATTTTGTCATGTTTATCTGTAGAAGAGTCCATTTTGTCATGTTTATCTGTAGAAGAGTCCATTTTGTCATGTTTATCTGTAGAAGATTCCATTTGTCATGTTTATTTGTAGAAGAGTCCATTTTGTCATGTTTATCTGTAGAAGATTCCATTCTGTCATGTTTATCTGTTGAAGAGTCCATTTTGTCATGTTTATCTGTTGAAGAGTCCATTTTGTCATGTTTATCTGTAGAAGAGTCCATTTTGTCATGTTTATCTGTAGAAGATTCCATTTTGTCATGTTTATCTGTAGAAGGGTCCATTTTGGCATGTTTATCTGTAGAAGAGTCCATTTTGGCATGTTTATCTGTAGAAGAGTCCATTTTGTCATGTTTATCTGTTGAAGAGTCCATTTTGGCATGTTTATCTGTAGAAGAGTCCATTTTGGCATGTTTATCTGTTGAAGAGTCCATTTTGTCATGTTTATCTGTAGACGAGTCCATTTTGTCATGTTTATCTGTAGAAGATTCCATTTTGTCATATTTATCTGTTGAAGAGTCCATTTTGTCTTGTTTATCTGTAGAAGAGTCATGTTCTCATATGTCTTTACTTAAAGTTGTGTCTTTGATGGCTCAATTTATTGACTTAAGCTATGAGATTAATTATGAAGCTCCCTCTCATCATAATCCCCAACAGACAGCTATCCAACACACACACACACACACACACACACACACACACACACACACACACACACACACACACACAGCTAACCACACCATCCCCTATAAATTCATCCTATGTTTATTACCAACAGGGGAAACTTCCTATCCACACTATATACACAGCCATATCCACGACCATCATGATCGTTAAAATCTAATCAGAGCCAGTTGAACATAAGGAAGTGAGATCTTCTATGATCCACGTCCTCTCAGAGCTTCTCCTCTCCCCTCTCGGACCTTTCCTATAGAGTGGTTCAACCATCTGATAGTCATCTGGACCTACAGCAGAGTAGCAGATCAGTCTAGACCCTAACACACACACACACACACAATACTTCCAACTCCAGACGCCCAAGCCTTCAGAAGACAACCAGAGACGCCATCCCCGTTCCCCATTGACAGCTAGAGACTGACTGAAAGGCTGAAAGTAAAGCTTCATGAGGAAAAAAAAGTACTTTGTCGCCACTTTACGTTTTTTAAGTAGGCAATTTTCGTAGGCGCGCGCCTCAATCGATGTCTAAACGGAAGACGTTTTAACGAGACACCATACCTGGGGGGAGAAAGACGCCGTGAGGACTTTTAGCTCTGGGAGCGATCATCGACGGGGATAATGAGAGAGAGAGAGAGAGAGGGAGTGGGGAAGAGAAAGATGGAGACAGAAAGAGATTAAGAGAGAGAGACAGAGAGGAGGAGAGATACATAGAGAGAGTCAGAGAGTTGGTTCCAGTGTCTTCATGTCAATCTTCCATAACCATCTCCTCTTCTCAGTGACTGGGATCACTTAGTAAAGCAAACAGGCTCGCCGGCGCCCAGGTCTAGTCCACTCTGCTCCTCCTCTGAGACCTGGCGTGAAACTGGATGAGTGGAGAGAGGGAAAGAGGAAATTATATATAGACAAAGGCAGAGAGAGATAGGGTCAGCTTGGAAGACTACAGTCTCCAGCCACCTATACTAAATACTTGGTGTGCCAGAAAAGGAGAGATGAAGGATTTGCAGGGTCAGTCTACAGTCTCAGGCCTCTCATACAGAGAGAAAGGGTCAGTCTACAGTCTCAGGCCTCTCATACAGAGAGAAAGGGTCAGTCTACAGTCTCAGGCCTCTCATACAGAGAGAAAGGGTCAGTCTACAGTCTCAATCCTCTCATACAGAGAGAAATGGTCAGTCTACAGTCTCAGGCCTCTCATACAGAGAGAAAGGGTCAGTCTACAGTCTCAGTCCTCTCATACAGAGAGAAAGGGTCAGTCTACAGTCTCAGGCCTCTCATACAGAGAGAAAGGGTCAGTCTACAGTTTCAGTCCTCTCATACAGAGAGAAATGGTCAGTCTACAGTCTCAGGCCTCTCATACAGACATAAAGGGTCAGTCTACAGTCTCAGGCCTCTCATGGGGCGGCAGGGTAGCCTAGTGGTAAGAGCGTTGGACTAGTAACCGAAAGGTTGCAAGTTCAAATCCCCGAGCTGACAAGGTACAAATCTGTCGTTCTGCCTGCCCCTGAACAGGCAGTTAGCCCACTGTTCCTAGGCCGTCATTGACAATAAGAATTTGTTCTTAACTGACTTGCCTAGTTAAATAAAGGTTAAAAATAAAAAATAAAAAAAATAAAAAAAAAATAATGAGAGAAACGGTCAGTCTACAGTCTCAGGCCTCTCGTACAGAGAGAAAGGGTCCGTCTACATTCTCAGTCCTCTCATACATTGACTGAAAAAACTAGGCCAAGCTATCTTTTGCACACAAAAAATATGCTCCTTTCACTGTAAGTGCTCGAAGAATAGATGCTATTTGAGAAACTATTGAGACAAAGCCATTGACAGATGGGCTTGAATAGAAGCACAGGCAGGACAATCAGAGAGAATGGACAGAATGCTGGAGACTCAGAGCCAGCAAAGGGTGAAGGACTACTACGAAAACAGAAAAACAGAGAGCTCTGTGCACAGAAGTACTCAGTGTGAATGAATAGAGAGAGAAAGGGAGCGAGAGACCGCGAGAGAGGGAGGGAGAGAGTTTAGAGGGTCAGCGTGAAGACTCCAGTCTTCCATACTGAAGAGAAAGGGAGAAAGAATGGATGAAACAGGGAGGAGGCTTGTGAAGGAGGCTTGTGAGGGGCTGGAGAGGAGGGCTGCTTGTGCTAATGGGCAGCCGGAATGTCACAGTGGGTGACCCATTTACACAGGCCCCGGTCTCTCCCTCTCCTTCACAGCGCTAGCCTCAGTCTTATACAGCACCACAACAACCCTCAAGTGTTCTCGTCTGTGAAGCTGAAGAGGAGAGAATAGCTACTTTTCTGGTGCTTTTCCATCTAGACTTACCCTCACACCAGACTTACCCTCACACCACAATTACTCATTGTGTATTTATTATTACGTGTTTTACTTTCTATTGTTTCTCTATTTTATTTCTCTCTGCATTGTTGGGAAGGGCCTGTAAGTAAGCATTTCACTGTGAGTCTACACCTGTTGTTTACGAAGCATGTGATTATCCTTTTGTCTGGGTTAGCCCTCCTCTGACATGGACCTTATTGTCAATGACGCGCTAAAGGACTCAGTAGAGATCACCAGTCCACGCTAACGCCTCCTGCAACAGAGCGGTACAGGCCCTGACCTTCTCTTCCTCTCTAGCTCTATCTCTCTCTCTCTCTCTCTCTCTCTCTCTCTCTCTCTCTCTCTCTCTCTCTCTCTCTCGCTCTCTCTCTAGCTCTCTCTCTCTCTCTCCCCCAATCGTCCCTCCTTCACTGTTGATCGCCATTGTCAGATGTCTCTCTCCCTCTCTCTCCCCCCTTCCCTCTTTCTCTCTCTCCCTATTTCCCCTTCACTGTTGATGGCTATTGTCAGATGCAGTAGGCATGAAAGTAGCAATTTTACAGCCCAGGATTTCCAATAACATTTACCGGAGGCCCCCAGAACTAACACACGCGTGGCTGACTGGCTCTGTACCGTACCACCGAAGACGCTACAGCCTGTCTTGTCTGTCTTTCCTATTCCCTCTCTTTCTGTCCATCTCGGTCTCAGTCTCTCTCTCTCCTTGTCCGATGTCTCTCGCTCTTTCCTTCTCTCACTCTATCACTCCTTTTCTCTCTCTCCATCTGCCTCGCTCTCTCTCCGTCTTGTGTTAGGAGCGTCAGTCACTCGGAAGATAGGCGAAATAGATTCCATCCTCTCTCGCCTCTCTCCTCTTGTCTCGGTACGGGGTGTGTAAGGGCAAGGGTGTCTGCTTCAGTGCCTTCTGTAAAGTCAAAAGCCGATAGTAATGAAAAACACGCCTGTCTGTCTGTCTGTCCGTCTGCCTGGCTGCCTTTCCCAAGTCAAAGGACCCCTCCGTGTGAAATGGCACACAGAGTAGAAGGTCAAACATTGACTGTGCGGGCTCAGGATGTCACCCATGTCACAAAGATAGATGCCACCGTCCCACAATACCTGAGGAGCGATGCATCGTGTGTGTGTGTGTGTGTGTGTGTGTGTGTGTGTGTGTGTGTGTGTGTGTGTGTGTGTGTGTGTGTGTGTGTGTGTGTGTGTGTGTGTGTGTGTGTGTGTGTGTGTGTGTGTGTGCATGAACATAAGGTTTCTTACATTCATGATGATTCTATGTTCCAACCTTTCCACGGTCGTTCTGTTTATACACGTCAGCCCGAATGATTCACTTGTTTTTGGGAGTTTTCACTGTCAGTAGCTTCAAGTGGAGATCTGTGCATGTTTCCTTGTAAACATTTTACAATCATGTCCCTTTTGTTTGGACCTGGCAGAGCTGTAACAGTCATGGAAGCCTCTACACACACACACACACACACACACACACACACACACACACACACACACACACACCTCCCCCTTCCCTGCACAGTGTGACTGTAAATGCAAATAGAGGGTCAAACAGAGCTGTGCCCAACAACAGTACACTGTCTACTGGGCTCCACTTCAGTGGGTCCTCGTCCTGTGATGTTAGCTCTCCGTGCTGGATGCCTGTGTAAAATGTGATATGCGCGCTTCCACTAAATCTCCTATCATCGCTGTGGCATGCGCCCGTCCGGCGCGCGTGAGAAATGCAGTACTTTGAGATCGTCTCACCGTGGTTTTTATAGGACGTCTCAGCATGCTAGCAGATACACATAGACTTCCAGTCATTACGCTAATGCTCGTTAGCATTGCTTCGTGAAACTACCTCTAACTTCCTTTATACTGGACACAGAGACATACAAAATGGTATCAACAAGTTCATCTGACTCTGGGGAGGTAGATCAAGTGTCCCTTTAATCTACCAGGAGTAACCATGGCAATCTGCTTGTACGAACCAGGAATATCGCTGTTTGTTTGTTTGGGCATAGTGACGTCAACAGTGGATATCATTGAATGGAATCCCATTTCATGGTCTTGTCTTCGTAGCTGAGGTTATTTGGAATCCCGCTCTCGTGACTTAGAAGCTCAAATGTCGCCCTTTGACCTCGAGGATGTCCTCTCGGTCTAATGGCTACGACCCAAATCCCCCCGGTTACGCCTACTTCTTCTCTGTCGGAGGATAAACCAGGCTATTACACAGCGATCGAGTCTTACACTGATAAACGTTACATGAACACACAACGCAATTACCACAGAACAAGATATTTCATTTTCCCAGTGACATTGCACTTCATCATTCCGCCGTACATTTGACTGGAAGGTACAACCTCACACTTAAAAGCCTCAACTCTCCCTTCCAACATGTTATGTCCAGGAAATTCGTAATTTAAGAAAGATGACTCTCCTTCACTTGCCCCCCCCTTTAAAGCAATTACACAGTCTCTCTTTCCCTCCATCTCTCCAGTAGATAGATCAGTCACCCAGGCAGGATTAATGATGAAATATGATTCCCAAAATGGCACCCCATGTAGTGCACTACTTCTGACCAGGGCCTATAGGGCTCCGGTCAAAAGTAGTGCACTACATAGGGAATAGGGTGTGCCATTTGTGACGCATGCTCAGTCTTGCTCATCTTAACATCTGAGATGGCCGTTTAGTAACCGCTCATGTCTTACGTCTCGCGTCTCCCTTCCACCGTTTGAGAAATGACATTTCTTCTACCGTAAGTATTTCATCTTCTTCTTCTTTGTCCCCTTCTTCTTCTTCTTCTTCTCTCCCTCTACGGGGGTCCACAAGCATTGACGCTCCATTGATCCCACTCTAATGATTTCCCCTCTGAGTTGGTCAATATTTAAGCAGCACTTTGTACCCAGAGTAAAATCATAGACACCTGGGCTGATAAATGTCATAACCCGTTGATATTTATCTTTCATAAATAGCAGCGCGGTGCGACGGGGCGGCGTGTTTGGAGAGCCAGAGGGCTGGAGACTAATTCAGATATGAGATATGATCAGATTATTCCTTTCATCTGGTCAGGGTGGAATGACAGCAGGGGAGAGTACAGGGTTAAAGGCTGTGTCCGGTGGGAGAGTCCTATGGGGCCATGAGTTTTGTTCTGGTCTGGAAAGCCTCCTGGCCCTATACCGTACTACTGGTAGATAGATAGTTTGATGTAGTATGGGATTGGTAAGCCTTTGATTCTTGTAACTGGGCCAAATCTTGCCTAACTAACCTAGTTTCACCTAGTCATGTCCTGATATCCGCCTGCCTCTGGGAATGTGTGTGTGTGTGTGTGTGTGTGTGTGTGTGTGTGTGTGTGCGCGTTGCCTGTGAGGGTACTGAAGGGTACACAAGCTGTGTGGAAATTGAAAGGAACAACACCAGATTGACCTTGACTGGCCTTCTCTTGGAGAAATGACGAGCAAACACTCCCTCTTACCGACACACACCTGTCATCCTCCACCCCACACAAAGCCTGCCTCTGCTCTCTACAAAATAAGCTTTGTTCTCCATTTGGTGTGGGTCGGCGGGCAGAGAGGACGCTTTCGTCTTGTCGATGCCCAACAAAGAGCTCTCCGCCTGGGTGACAGTCGCTAAAGGTTAGACCTGTTCTCTGGAGGAGATGGAAGTGAAATTAGCTTCACGCACCACAACCCAGGCCCAAGGCCCCGCTCACGCCTACTTCTGGTTACAGCCAACCACAGGCTGCTGTGTGGTCCGACTCCAACCCTTGCGTTCCTCCTCTCTCTTCTTCTTTCTCTCCGTCGCTTACTTATATATCACCCCCCCTCACCTTCTCTCACGCTCAAAAACTCTCTCTCCCTTTCTCATGCTCACTCAATCTCTCCATCGCTCTCTCCATCCCTCCCTCTCATCGCCCTCTTCGCCACCTAACCCCACAGCCGGCGCCTTGGCGCGGACAACAAAGCTTGCGGAAATGCATGATGGGATTGGGATGACAGTGTGAAAGCTTTCCAAGAGGAGCCGTGGACAGGACCCAATGATGGGATCACTCGGGGTCTGGTCTGGCCAGGGCAATCTGGTCTGTGTTTAATGTATCTCTCCCTCCCTCCCTCTTTCTCTCTCTCTCTCCATCCACCCATCTGTCCAGCTAGCCAACCATCCAGCTAAACAATGACCAGATTTCTTGTTCCTGTCCACTCTAGAATCCCCTGATTGTTCTTACTTACATTTAGTTGGCTGAATATAACAATAACACTGTTTCTGAAGAACAACATTCATTCAGGAAAATAAATGCATAGAAAGTCATACTGTGTATAATCCTGACTCTGATAGAACAGCCTGTAAGTGATGTTCTTCAGAGTCTAGAACAGCCTGTAAGTGATGTTCTTCAGAGTCTAGACCAGCCTGTAAGTGATGTTCTTCAGAGTCTAGACCAGCCTGTAAGTGATGTTCTTCAGAGTCTAGACCAGCCTGTAAGTGATGTTCTTCAGAGTCTAGAACAGCCTGTAAGTGATGTTCTTCAGAGTCTAGACCAGCCTGTAAGTGATGTTCTTCAGAGTCTAGAACAGCCTGTAAGTGATGTTCTTCAGAGTCTAGAACAGCCTGTAAGTGATGTTCTTCAGAGTCTAGACCAGCCTGTAAGTGATGTTCTTCAGAGTCTAGAACAGCCTGTAAGTGATGTTCTTCAGAGTCTAGACCAGCCTGTAAGTGATGTTCTTCAGAGTCTAGAACAGCCTGTAAGTGATGTTCTTCAGAGTCTAGAACAGCCTGTAAGTGATGTTCTTCAGAGTCTAGAACAGCCTGTAAGTGATGGTCTTCAGAGTCTAGAACAGCCTGTAAGTGATGTTCTTCAGAGTCTAGAACAGCCTGTAAGTGATGGTTTTCAGAGTCTGGACCAGTGAAGTGATGGTCTTCAGAGTCTGGACCAGTGAAGTGATGTTCTTCAGAGTCTGGACCAGTGAAGTGATGGTCTTCAGAGTCTGGACCAGTGAAGTGATGTTCTTCAGAGTCTGGACCAGTGAAGTGATGTTCTTCAGAGTCTGGACCAGTGAAGTGATGTTCTTCAGAGTCTGGACCAGTGAAGTGATGTTCTTCAGGGTCTGGACCAGTGAAGTGATGTTCTTCAGAGTCTGGACCAGTGAAGTGATGTTCTTCAGAGTCTGGACCAGTGAAGTGATGTTCTTCAGAGTCTGGACCAGTGAAGTGATGTTCTTCAGAGTCTGGACCAGTGAAGTGATGTTCTTCAGAGTCTGGACCAGTGAAGTGATGTTCTTCAGAGTCGACCAGTGAAGTGATGTTCATCAGAGTCTGGACCAGTTAAGTGCCGTTGGACAAACTGACACCTGACATCTACCAAATGAGGCATGTCTTGGAATTGAACGGCAGGATGAATTGAAAAGTCAATAATGCATAGTACTCTATTGAAACCCAAAGAAAGGGAACCAGTTATATCTATTCTCCATCAATCGATGCACTTTCATGGTGATGTCGTTATTTGTTTGCATGTCATGTCCTTATTGAAGATATCAGAAGAGACATGGTGCATGTCCATCTCACTAGTAGGTCTCTCTGTATTGATAGTCCGTCAGATATATATCTCCCCCTCTCAGTCTGCCCCGCTGTTTTCAGTTCCACCCCATCCTCCATGCTCTCTCTCTCTCTCTCTCTCTCTGTGTCTCTGTCTCTCTCTCTCTCTCGCTCTTCAATCCTACTGTTGATAAAGAGAGAGGTAGAAGTATCACAAGGTGAAACATGACAGCTCGCTGGCGTTGTTGACAAATAACCTTTCCCGAAAATGCTCGTCAAAGCCTCAGAATGACGGCCCGCCGCTTTCAACGACTCGCCGCCTGTTTGAAATGTCAATTTATCATCTCGACTCGACGTCAGGCGCCGCACGCTCGACGTTCGCCGGGGATATTGGGTAAAGGATCGAGGAGGGAGATGCCAGTTATCATAAAGGCAGAAGTGAATACACACAGACACACACACACACACACACACACACAGACACACAGACGGACGGACATCTCTGAACTCCCGGTGTGATTTCTTCATTTAAAGAAGTGATGTTTTTATAAACGCCACCCGAGAGGGCTTTGAGTGGGAAGTCAACATTTTGGCACCAAACTCATTTTGGCGCTTGGCTTTTCCAGCTTCTCATTGTGGAAGAACTGTTTAAAATGCCTGATGCTTGACAGAGACTCTGACAGGATTTAAACCTGAATAGGCTTCAGCTGACAGCTCTGTGTATAGTGCCTCGTGTGCGTGTGTGTGTGTGTGTGCGTGTGTGTGCGTGTGTGTGTGTGTGTGTTTTCCTATACATCCTTCTATCAGTCAGTAATAAATCAACACCAGCGGCAGGCCCACAATCCTGTCTGTTTCAGGTGACCATGACTACGGAGGGTTTGGTGTGGTGGTGATTGCAACGGGACAGTGTTTATCAGACAGACAGAGGACATGTGGTAGCTGTTGTTGCAGAGAGTGTAAACACTGCGCTGCTCTTTGGGATTTTTGTTTTGGTTCAGCGGTGCGGAGACTGATGTCTTCCGTATGACACACTGAGGGACTGCGATCCCACCACTCTATCTCATGATACTCTGTCGTGTGTGTGTCTGTGTGTCTGTGTGTCTGTGTGTCTCTGTGTGTGTGTGTGTGTGTGTGTGTGTGTGTGTGTGTGTGTGTGTGTGTGTGTGTGTGTGTGTGTGTGTGTGTGTGTGTGTGTGTGTGTGTGTGTGCGCGCGCGCGTGCGACTTAGGATTTAGTTCCCTTTCCCTCCATTTCTTCAAACTAAAACTACCAGCATTGAGTGAGGGGTGTTTTAAATGTTACTACTGATCTTGTTTTTAAAGGAAGTTATATTTCCTGTATCTGTCCGTCACAGTAACATCTAAATAAAGTGGAGGTGAAGGGAATTACGTTCTTCTACCCTTCACAGTGGGTCTTTAACCATTTCTACTCACCTTACTCACCTTTAGTTCATCCTTAACCCTGAACTCTTAACTCTTCCCCTCCCACTGGTACACTTGGGGGGGGTTGTCCTGATCCTCCCCTCTCTCTCTCTCTCTCTCTCTCTCTCTCTCTCTCTCTCTCTCTCTCTCTCTCTCTCTCTCTCTCTCTCTCTCTCTCTCTCTCTCCTCAATTTCTCTCTCTCTTCTCAATTTCTCTCTCTCTCTCTTCTCAATTTCTCTCCTCAATTTCTCTCTCTCTCTCTCTCTCTCTCTCTCTCTCTCTCTCTCTCTCTCCTCCAATTCAATTCAAAGGGTTTTATTGGCATGGGAAACATATGTTTCACTCCATCTCCCCTCTTTCTTTCTTTCTCTCTCCCTCCCTCCCTCCTTTCTCTCTCTCTCTCTCATTTCAAAAGGTCACTGTATCTCCCCACAGCCATCAACCTCACCATTAAACACTGACACGGCCCTGAAGAAAAGAGTATAACAAAACAAGGTGGTTTAGATTATGAAAGCAGATAAGCAACTCAATCTCCCCTAGCCTTCATAAAGCCCTCTGGTCCAGCCAGGCGAAGGATGTCATCACACACACACACACACACACACATAAACGCAGACAGAGACACAGCAACGGCTATCACTCTCACCATTAGGAGCTGAACGGACCCGGGCTGTAATTTAGCTCCTGCCAACAAATCCTAATCAGATAGGCCTCTTAAAGTGTAGACACTAACCTAACTGAAGGGCATGTGTGTGACAGGGTGGAGACCCCCTGATGAATGACAGGCAGCAGTCCATCAGTCAGGGTTGGGTTTCAAAGGCAAGCCTCTCGTAAAGCCTGCATCTGTCTCCTCACATCTCATCCATCACACACACACGCACTCACGCACACACACACACACACACACACACACTGTTCCACTCACTCCCCCTAGACCTAGGCAGCCCGAGTCGGCTTATACCTTGGCCCCTCGCCTGGCCCTTCCCTTGGGCCATCTTGGGTCCTTCCCACCCTTCACTCTTCATGGGCCCTCTCTCGACTTCTCTCTGTCCATCTCTCTTGACTTCTCTCTGCCTGGGCATCCACGGTCAAAGGTTGAGTGGGTGGAGGCCTGGATCTCTGGATCCTGTCTGGCCTGCCTTGCTGGAGGGTTAGACGGTCTAGTCTACAGGGGTCAGTCAGGGTACTGTGTGTCAAGTAAAGGTCATCTAGGCAGGTTAACTGGGCTACGCTTGGTGCCATGTGTCATGTTAATGGTCTGTGTTGAAGAGCCAGTGAAAGGAGAGTGGATGGGAAGCCCTGCGGTGAGACGGATGCTCTCGGCTTCACTGGGGAACTGAACTCATGTCAAAAACATATGGCGCTGAAATGGATACATACTGAGCTCCGTGTAATGTGTGCTGTCGAGCGGTGTGAAGGAGCAGCTTTGTTTGTCTGTGTGTGTGGGGGGGGGGGGGGGGGGGGGGGGGTGTATGTGTTCCCCTGTGTGTCTACTTATTGGCCTTCCTCCATTTCTTTGACTGTTTTTAAATATTGCCTTCCCGATTTACCTGCTTTTGTCCACGTGCCATGTTATTCCAATGTATAAAAACATTTATAGCCAGACACACACACACACACACAGAGTCCTAGCGGAGAACAGCAGAGCTTGCCAAGTCAGCGCTGAGCGCTCAGAGGTGGGATCATCATGTTGGCTCTGTGTCTCGTCTCACATCTTATGGAGGAACGGCTAAATAATGCAAAGCTTCAATTAGGGCTCTTTGGGGGTCTTAACCAGCGCGGTTCCATTTAGACCCCCCTAATTCCACTGCAGTTAAACCCAGAGCTTGTAGCAATTCAGCCCCTTGGAGGAGAGAGGGAGAGAAGGAGGAGAAAAGAAGAGAGGGAGAGGGAAGAGAGGAGGTAAAAGGGAAGGGAGGAGGAGAGATTTTTCTTATTTTGTGCTGATTGCTTTCATTCAGTTCCAGGTCAGTGCTCAGGTTGTCGGAGGAAAATGGAAATCTAAACATTTCATGGCCGACATGTCGCTGTGACCCCGGGCTCATCCCTCTCTGTCTCGCTCTCTGTTTCTCTCTCTGTCTCACTCGCTCTCTTACTCTCACTCTCTCTCTCTCCGTATCTCTCTTTCTCTCTCTCTGTCTCTCTCTTTCTCTCTCTCACTCTCTCCCTCCCTGTCTCTCTCGCTCACTCTCTCTTTCTCTCTCTCACTCACTCTATCTCTCTCGCTCTCTCTCTGTCTCTCTCACACACCCCTTCTTCCAGTTCTTTGCTGTGCCTTTGCTGTGTGCTTGGTTTACCCCGGCTATACTCCTCCATCTCCCTTTCCTTGCTCTATTACTGAGAGGCTGTTATTCCCTCGTCTTTTCTCTGAAGCAGTAGGCACTATATCTGAATAGTTTTCTCCCACTCTGCTTCCATTGTAGTCTCACAATGTAGGTCCGTCAGGAAGCTCAGTTCAGTGATTGAGACTCAAAGTTCTCTGATCAAAAGGTCATCCCTATACCATACCAGTCAGTCTCCCAGGATAGACCTGCATAATGAGTCTTCCTGGTATACGGTCCGGGTATAGACTGATATCACATGGCCACCATACGTTTTCTTTCCCCTTCCTTTGTCCTCAGTGTCTTTAGCTCCATATGATATGGGGATTCCCCCTCTCTCTTTGTGTGTCTTGGGGCGGCGAGGAGAGAGAGCGAGGCGTGTCCAGGGCCAGATGTGAAGCCAGCCATCACGTCAGCTCACGGACGATCAAACAACCTCACACTCGCCCAGCCTCCGCCTCACCTGGAGGAGAGTCCTCAAGGGCTATCTCTCCCCACTTCATTTTATCCTCCCCTCGCTCACTTTTCTCTCCCCCTTCCCTCTCTCTCTCTCACACATTGCCGCTGCCTCTTCCCTCCTTCATTTCTCCTCATTTCCTCCATCCTCCTCTCTCTCTCTCTCTTTCTTCCACATCATTCCCTCTCACCTCTTTTGTCTCCCTTCGTTCTGAGGTTGCCCATAGAAACAAGTCTAGTACCAAACCCCAAACTGACCTCAGAACAGTGTCTATAGGCGTTGTTGTCATCCTACTCCACATGACGCCTGGTAGCCCATAGAGAAACAGTGTGAGACCAGCTACTGTGTCAACATGCCACTGACTGTTGACTCCACGCTGCCAAGGACACTACCAGGGCCCAGATGACATGCCACCGCTCCCCCACCGACAGGCATCGCGGGTGGGCCACAAACACTCAGCTTGGTGGGGTGGCTGGAGGGCTGGTTGGAGGGATGGTGGGAGAGGGTGTTTGCGCACATGTCATGGACGATTACTGTCAACTGTCACTGCTGATGTCCCCTCAACCCTGGTGATGTGTGTGTGTGTGTGTGTGTGTGTGTGTGTGTGTGTGTGTGTGTGTGTGTGTGTGTGTGTGTGTGTGTGTGTGTGTGTGTGTGTGTGTGTGTGTGTGTGTGTGTGTGTGTGTGTGTGTGTGTGTGTGTGTGTGCGCGCATCAACATGAATGGAAAAGGGGACAATAGCACGGATCATCTCCATCTCACCAACCACAGTCACATCACCCGGTGCACTGTACCGTCACGTTCCCTCACGATTAGCCGTGTCTTCCTCTCAAAATCCCTGTGTATCATCAGAACCTACTCACTCAATCGAATCACATGAAGTGTTATTTGTCACATGCGCCGAATACAACTGGTGTAGACTTCCCCGTTAAATGCTTGCTTACGAGCCCTTCCCAACGATGCAGAATTTAAATATAAAAACAGTAACACAAGAGGAATAAAATAAAATGAGTGACACAATACTGGAGCTATATACAGGAAGTTCCAGTACCATATCAATGTGGAGCTATATACAGGAAGTTTCAGTACCATATCAATGTGGAGCTATATACAGGAAGTTCCAGTACCATATCAATGTGGAGCTATATACAGGAAGTTCCAGTACCATATCAATGTGGCGCTATATACAGGAAGTTCCAGTACCATATCAATGTGGCGCTATATACAGGAAGTTCAAGTACAATATCAATGTGGAGCTACATACAGGAAGTTCCAGTACCATATCAATGTGGAGCTATATACAGGAAGTTCCAGTACCAGATCAATGTGGAGAGGTAGGAGGAATCAGAGTTAGATATGTACATGGAGGCAGGGTAAAGTGACTAGGCATCAGGATAGATAATAATAAGGTATTAGAGGTAGATATGTACATGGAGGCAGGGTAAAGTGACCAGGCATCAGGATAGATAATAATAAGGTATTAGAGGTAGATATGTACGTGGAGGCAGGGTAAAGTGACTAGGCATCAGGATAGATAATAATAAGGTATTAGAGGTAGATATGTACACGGAGGCAGGGTAAAGTGACTAGGTATCAGGATAGATAATAATAACAACAACACATGAAGGTGAAAATACAATCTAACATTTGTTCGGGTTCTAAATAGCCAGGCTGCCATCTGAAGAAAAGGAGAGAAGAGAGGAAGCTGGCAGTGGTGTGAAGGATCAAGCTCCCCAGGGAGGGAGGATAGCTTGGGGGGTGTTTGGGAGGATAGCGGGGTCTCGTATTACAAGTGGTTTGTATGTAATCCAGGACCAACGTAAAGGGGATTTGGGTCTGGAGCTCGAGCTCGAGCTCAGTGCTGATTCCATAGAGCGAGAGGGAGAGAGACCGAGAGAGGGAGAGAGACCGAGAGAGGGAGAGAGACCGAGAGAGGGAGAGAGACCGAGAGAGGGAGAGAGACAGAGAGAGGGAGAGAGAGAGACAGAGAGAGAGACAGAGAGAGAGACAGAGAGAGAGACAGAGAGAGAGACAGAGAGAGAGACCGAGAGAGAAAGACCGAGAGACAGAGAGAGAGAGACCGAGAGAGACCGAGAGAGAGAGACAATAAAAAATCCTCCAACCCAAAAAGGTATGTGGTGTTGATGGTACACTCAATGAAATTCCAATTGGCTATACTAAAACTCTTTAACATCATCCTTAGCTCTGGCATCTTCCCCAATATTTGGAATCAAGGACTGATCACCCCAATCCACAAAAGTGGAGGCAAATTTGACCCCAATAACAACCGTGGGATATGCATCAACAGCAACCATGGGAAAATCCTCTGCATTATCATTAACAGCAGACTCGCACATTTCCTTAGTGAAAACAACGTACTGAGCAAATGTCAAATTGGCTTTTTACCAAATTACCGTACAACAGACCACGTATTCACCCTGCACACCCTAATTGACAAACAAACAAAC
>NC_074706.1:8434800-8447300 GCF_029448725.1 Salvelinus fontinalis
GCCCAGCCTGCTCTCCCCCAGGTATAACTCTACTCTAGCCAACCTGTTACCTGCCCAGCCTGCTCTCCCCCAGGTATAACGCTACTCTAGCCAACCTGTTACCTACCCAGCCTGCTCTCCCCCAGGTATAACGCTACTCTAGCCAACCTGTTACCTACCCAGACTGCTCTCCTCCAGGTATAACTCTACTCTAGCCAACCTGTTACCTGCCCAGACTGCTCTCCCCCAGGTATAACTCTACTTTAGCAAACCTGCTACCTGCCCAGCCTGCTCTCCCCCAGGTATAACTCTACTCTAGCCAACCTGCTACCTGCCCAGCCTGCTCTCTCCCAGGTATAACTCTACTCTAGCCAACCTCCTACCTGCCCAGCCTGCACTCTCCCAGGTATAACTCTACTCTAGCCAACCTGCTACCTACTCAGCCTGCACTCTCCCAGGAATAACTCTACTCTAGCCAACCTGTTACCTACCCAGCCTGCACTCTCCCAGGAATAACTCTACTCTAGCCAACCTGCTACCTGCCCAGTCTGCACTCCTCCAGGTATAACTCTACTCTACCAACCTGTTACCTGCCCAGCCTGCTCTCCCACAGGTATAACTCTACTCTAGCCAACCTGTTACCTGCCCAGCCTGCTCTCCCCCAGGTATAACTCTACTCTAGCCAACCTGCTACCTGCCCAGCCTGCTCTCCCCCAGGTATAACTCTACTCTAGCCAACCTGCTACCTACCCAGCCTGCACTCTCCCAGGTATAACTATACTCTAGCCAACCTGTTACCTACCCAGCCTGCAACCTCCCAGGTATAACTCTACTCTAGCCAACCTGCTACCTGCCCAGCCTGCTCTCCCCCAGGTATAACTCTACTCTAGCCAACCTGTTACCTGCCCACCCTGCTCTCCCCCAGGTATAACTCTACTCTAGCCAACCTGCTACCTGCCCAGCCTGCTCTCCCCCAGGTATAACTCTACTCTAGCCAACCTGTTACCTACCCAGCCTGCTCTCTCCCAGGCATAACTCTACTCTAGCCAACCTGTTACCTGCCCAGCCTGCTCTCCCCCAGGTATAACTCTACTCGAGCCAACCTGTTACCTACCCAGCCTGCTCTCCCCCAGGTATAACTATACTCTAGCCAACCTGCTACCTGCCCAGCCTGCTCTCCTCCAGGTATAACTCTACTCTAACCAACCTGTTACCTACCCATTCTGCTCTCCCCCAGGTATAACTCTACTCTAGCCAACCTGTTACCTGCCCAGCCTGCTCTCCCCCAGGTATAACTCTACTCTAGCCAACCTGTTACCTGCCCAGCCTGCAACCTCCCAGGTATAACTCTACTCTAGCCAACCTGCTACCTGCCCAGCCTGCTCTCCCCCAGGTATAACTCTACTCTAGCCAACCTGTTACCTACCCAGCCTGCTCTCTCCCAGGCATAACTCTACTCTAGCCAACCTGTTACCTGCCCAGCCTGCTCTCCCCCAGGTATAACTCTACTCTAGCCAACCTGTTACCTACCCAGCCTGCTCTCCCCCAGGTATAACTCTACTCTAGCCAACCTGCTACCTGCCCAGCCTGCTCTCCTCCAGGTATAACTCTACTCTAACCAACCTGTTACCTACCCAGCCTGCTCTCCCCCAGGTATAACTCTACTCTAGCCAACCTGTTACCTGCCCAGCCTGCTCTCCCCCAGGTATAACTCTACTCTAGCCAACCTGTTACCTACCCAGACTGCTCTCCCCCAGGTATAACGCTACTCTAGCCAACCTGTTACCTACCCAGCCTGCTCTCACCCAGGTATAACTATACTCTAGCCAACCTGTTACCTACCCAGACTGCTCTCCCCAAGGTATAACTCTACTCTAGCCAACCTGTTACCTGCCCAGCCTGCTCTCTCCCAGGTATACATCTACTCTAGCCAACCTGTTACCTACCCAGCCTGCTCTCCTCCAGGTATACCTCTACTCTAGCCAACCTGTTACCTACCCAGCCTGCACTCTCCCAGGTATAACTCTACTCTAGCCAACCTGTTACCTGCCCAGCCTGCTCTCCCCCAGGTATAACTCTACTCTAGCCAACCTGCTACCTGCCCAGCCTGCTCTCCCCCAGGTATAACTCTACTCTAGCCAACCTGCTACCTACCCAGCCTGCACTCTCCCAGGTATAACTATACTCTAGCCAACCTGTTACCTACCCAGCCTGCAACCTCCCAGGTATAACTCTACTCTAGCCAACCTGCTACCTGCCCAGCCTGCTCTCCCCCAGGTATAACTCTACTCTAGCCAACCTGTTACCTGCCCACCCTGCTCTCCCCCAGGTATAACTCTACTCTAGCCAACCTGCTACCTGCCCAGCCTGCTCTCCCCCAGGTATAACTCTACTCTAGCCAACCTGTTACCTACCCAGCCTGCTCTCTCCCAGGCATAACTCTACTCTAGCCAACCTGTTACCTGCCCAGCCTGCTCTCCCCCAGGTATAACTCTACTCGAGCCAACCTGTTACCTACCCAGCCTGCTCTCCCCCAGGTATAACTATACTCTAGCCAACCTGCTACCTGCCCAGCCTGCTCTCCTCCAGGTATAACTCTACTCTAACCAACCTGTTACCTACCCATTCTGCTCTCCCCCAGGTATAACTCTACTCTAGCCAACCTGTTACCTGCCCAGCCTGCTCTCCCCCAGGTATAACTCTACTCTAGCCAACCTGTTACCTGCCCAGCCTGCAACCTCCCAGGTATAACTCTACTCTAGCCAACCTGCTACCTGCCCAGCCTGCTCTCCCCCAGGTATAACTCTACTCTAGCCAACCTGTTACCTACCCAGCCTGCTCTCTTCCAGGCATAACTCTACTCTAGCCAACCTGTTACCTGCCCAGCCTGCTCTCCCCCAGGTATAACTCTACTCTAGCCAACCTGTTACCTACCCAGCCTGCTCTCCCCCAGGTATAACTCTACTCTAGCCAACCTGCTACCTGCCCAGCCTGCTCTCCTCCAGGTATAACTCTACTCTAACCAACCTGTTACCTACCCAGCCTGCTCTCCCCCAGGTATAACTCTACTCTAGCCAACCTGTTACCTGCCCAGCCTGCTCTCCCCCAGGTATAACTCTACTCTAGCCAACCTGTTACCTACCCAGACTGCTCTCCCCCAGGTATAACGCTACTCTAGCCAACCTGTTACCTACCCAGCCTGCTCTCCCCCAGGTATAACTCTACTCTAGCCAACCTGTTACCTACCCAGACTGCTCTCCCCAAGGTATAACTCTACTCTAGCCAACCTGTTACCTGCCCAGCCTGCTCTCTCCCAGGTATACATCTACTCTAGCCAACCTGTTACCTACCCAGCCTGCTCTCCTCCAGGTATACCTCTACTCTAGCCAACCTGTTACCTACCCAGCCTGCACTCTCCCAGGTATAACTCTACTCTAGCCAACCTGTTACCTACCCAGCCTGCTCTCCCCCAGGTATAACTCTACTCTAGCCAACCTGCTACCTGCCCAGCCTGCTCTCCCCCAGGTATAACTCTACTCTAGCCAACCTGTTACTTGCCCAGCCTGCAACCTCCCAGGTATAACTCTACTCTAGCCAACCTCCTACCTGCCCAGCCTTCTCTCCCCCAGGTATAACTCTACTCTAGCCAACCTGTTACCTGCCCAGCCTGCAACCTCCCACGTATAACTCTACTCTAGCCAACCTGTTACCTACCCAGCCTGCTCTCCCCCAGGTATAACTCTACTCTAGCCAACCTGTTACCTGCCCATCCTGCTCTCCCCCAGGTATAACTCTACTCTAGCCAACCTGTTACCTGCCCAGCCTGCTCTCCCCCAGGTATAACTCTACCCTAGCCAACCTGTTACCTGACCAGCCTGCTCTCCTCCAGGTATAACTCTACTCTAGCCAACCTGTTACCTGCCCAGCCTGCTCTCCCCCAGGTATAACTCTACTCTAGCCAACCTGTTACCTGCCCACCCTGCTCTCCCCCAGGTATAACTCTACTCTAGCCAACCTGTTACCTGCCCAGCCTGCTCTCCTCCAGGTATAACTCTACTCTAACCAACCTGTTACCTACCCAGCCTGCTCTCCCCCAGGTATAACTCTACTCTAGCCAACCTGTTACCTGCCCAGCCTGCTCTCTCCCAGGTATAACTCTACTCTAGCCAACCTGTTACCTGCCCAGCCTGCTCTCCCCCAGGTATAACTCTACTCTAGCCAACCTGTTTCCTACCCAGACTGCTCTCCCCCAGGAATAACGCTACTCTAGCCAACCTGTTACCTACCCAGCCTGCTCTCCCCCAGGTATAACTCTACTCTAGCCAACCTGTTACCTACCCAGACTGCTCTCCCCAAGGTATAACTCTACTCTAGCCAACCTGTTACCTGCCCAGCCTGCTCTCTCCCAGGTATACATCTACTCTAGCCAACCTGTTACCTACCCAGCCTGCTCTCCTCCAGGTATACCTCTACTCTAGCCAACCTGTTACCTACCCAGCCTGCTCTCCTCCAGGTATAACTCTACTGTAGCCAACCTGTTACCTACCCAGCCTGCACTCTCCCAGGTATAACTCTACTCTAGCCAACCTGTTACCTACCCAGCCTGCTCTCCCCCAGGTATAACTCTACTCTAGCCAACCTGCTACCTGCCCAGCCTGCTCTCCCCCAGGTATAACTCTACTCTAGCCAACCTGTTACCTGCCCAGCCTGCAACCTCCCAGGTATAACTCTACTCTAGCCAACCTGTTACCTACCCAGCCTGCTCTCCCCCAGGTATAACTCTACTCTAGCCAACCTGTTACCTGCCCAGCCTGCAACCTCCCAGGTATAACTCTACTCTAGCCAACCTCCTACCTGCCCAGCCTGCTCTCCCCCAGGTATAATTCTACTCTAGCCAACCTGCTACCTGCCCAGCCTGCACTCTCCCAGGTATAACTCTACTCTAGCCAACCTGTTACCTGCCCAGCCTGCAACCTCCCAGGTATAACTCTACTCTAGCCAACCTCCTACCTGCCCAGCCTGCTCTCCCCCAGGTATAACTCTACTCTAGCCAACCTGTTACCTGCCCAGCCTGCAACCTCCCAGGTATAACTCTACTCTAGCCAACCTGTTACCTACCCAGCCTGCTCTCCCCCAGGTATAACTCTACTCTAGCCAACCTGTTACCTGCCCAGCCTGCAACCTCCCAGGTATAACTCTACTCCAGCCAACCTCCTACCTGCCCAGCCTGCTCTCCCCCAGGTATAACTCTACTCTAGCCAACCTGTTACCTGCCCAGCCTGCTCTCCCCCAGGTATAACTCTACTCTAGCCAACCTGTTACCTACCCAGCCTGCTCTCTCCCAGGTATAACTCTACTCTAGCCAACCTGTTACCTACCCAGCCTGCTCTCCCCCAGGTATAACTCTACTCTAGCCAACCTGCTACCTGCCCAGTCTGCACTCCTCCAGGTATAACTCTACTCTAGCCAACCTGTTACCTACCCAGTCTGCACTCCTCCAGGTATAACTCTACTCTAGCCAACCTGTTACCTACCCAGCCTGCTCTCCCCCAGGTATAACTCTACTCTAGCCAACCTGTTACCTACCCAGCCTGCTCTCCCCCAGGTATAACTCTACTCTAGCCAACCTGTTACCTACCCAGCCTGCTCTCCTCCAGGTATAACTCTACTCTAGCCAACCTGTTACCTACCCAGCCTGCTCTCTCCCAGGTATCACTCTACTCTAGCCAACCTGTTACCTGACCAGCCTGCTCTCCTCCAGGTATAACTCTACTCTAGCCAACCTGTTACCTGCCCAGCCTGCTCTCCCCCAGGTATAACTCTACTCTAGCCAACCTGTTACCTGCCCAGCCTGCAACCTCCCAGGTATAACTCTACTCTAGCCAACCTCCTACCTGCCCAGCCTGCTCTCCCCCAGGTATAACTCTACTCTAGCCAACCTGTTACCTGCCCAGCCTGCAACCTCCCAGGTATAACTCTACTCTAGCCAACCTGTTACCTACCCAGCCTGCTCTCCCCCAGGTATAACTCTACTCTAGCCAACCTGTTAACTGCCCAGCCTGCAACCTCCCAGGTATAACTCTACTCCAGCCAACCTCCTACCTGCCCAGCCTGCTCTCCCCCAGGTATAACTCTACTCTAGCCAACCTGTTACCTGCCCAGCCTGCTCTCCCCCAGGTATAACTCTACTCTAGCCAACCTGTTACCTACCCAGCCTGCTCTCTCCCAGGTATAACTCTACTCTAGCCAACCTGTTACCTACCCAGCCTGCTCTCCCCCAGGTATAACTCTACTCTAGCCAACCTGCTACCTGCCCAGTCTGCACTCCTCCAGGTATAACTCTACTCTAGCCAACCTGTTACCTACCCAGTCTGCACTCCTCCAGGTATAACTCTACTCTAGCCAACCTGTTACCTACCCAGCCTGCTCTCCCCCAGGTATAAGTCTACTCTAGCCAACCTGTTACCTACCCAGCCTGCTCTCCCCCAGGTATAACACTACTCTAGCCAACCTGTTACCTACCCAGCCTGCTCTCCTCCAGGTATAACTCTACTCTAGCCAACCTGTTACCTACCCAGCCTGCTCTCTCCCAGGTATAACTCTACTCTAGCCAACCTGTTACCTACCCAGCCTGCACTCTCCCAGGTACAACTCTAGCCAGCCAACCTGCTACCTGCCCAGCCTGCTCTCCCCCAGGTATAACTCTACTCTAGCCAACCTGTTACCTACCCAGCCTGCTCTCCCCCAGGTATAACTCTACTCTAGCCAACCTGTTACCTGCCCAGTCTGCTCTCTCCCAGGTATAACTCTACTCTAGCCAACCTGTTTCCTACCCAGACTGCTCTCCCCCAGGTATAACGCTACTCTAGCCAACCTGTTACCTACCCAGCCTGCTCTCCCCCAGGTATACCTCTACTCTAGCCAACCTGTTACCTACCCAGCCTGCTCTCCTCCAGGTATAACTCTACTGTAGCCAACCTGTTACCTACCCAGCCTGCACTCTCCCAGGTATAACTCTACTCTAGCCAACCTGTTACCTACCCAGCCTGCTCTCCCCCAGGTATAACTCTACTCTAGCCAACCTGCTACCTGCCCAGCCTGCTCTCCCCCAGGTATAACTCTACTCTAGCCAACCTGTTACCTGCCCAGCCTGCAACCTCCCATGTATAACTCTACTCTAGCCAACCTGTTACCTACCCAGCCTGCTCTCCCCCAGGTATAACTCTACTCTAGCCAACCTGTTACCTGCCCAGCCTGCAACCTCCCAGGTATAACTCTACTCTAGCCAACCTCCTACCTGCCCAGCCTGCTCTCCCCCAGGTATAACTCTACTCTAGCTAACCTGCTACCTGCCCAGCCTGCACTCTCCCAGGTATAACTCTACTCTAGCCAACCTGTTACCTGCCCAGCCTGCAACCTCCCAGGTATAACTCTACTCTAGCCAACCTCCTACCTGCCCAGCCTGCTCTCCCCCAGGTATAACTCTACTCTAGCCAACCTGTTACCTGCCCAGCCTGCAACCTCCCAGGTATAACTCTACTCTAGCCAACCTGTTACCTACCCAGCCTGCTCTCCCCCAGGTATAACTCTACTCTAGCCAACCTGTTAACTGCCCAGCCTGCAACCTCCCAGGTATAACTCTACTCCAGCCAACCTCCTACCTGCCCAGCCTGCTCTCCCCCAGGTATAACTCTACTCTAGCCAACCTGTTACCTGCCCAGCCTGCTCTCCCCCAGGTATAACTCTACTCTAGCCAACCTGTTACCTACCCAGCCTGCTCTCTCCCAGGTATAACTCTACTCTAGCCAACCTGTTACCTACCCAGCCTGCTCTCCCCCAGGTATAACTCTACTCTAGCCAACCTGCTACCTGCCCAGTCTGCACTCCTCCAGGTATAACTCTACTCTAGCCAACCTGTTACCTACCCAGTCTGCACTCCTCCAGGTATAACTCTACTCTAGCCAACCTGTTACCTACACAGCCTGCTCTCCCCCAGGTATAAGTCTACTCTAGCCAACCTGTTACCTACCCAGCCTGCTCTCCCCCAGGTATAACTCTACTCTAGCCAACCTGTTACCTACCCAGCCTACTCTCCTCCAGGTATAACTCTACTCTAGCCAACCTGTTACCTACCCAGCCTGCTCTCTCCCAGGTATAACTCTACTCTAGCCAACCTGTTACCTACCCAGCCTGCACTCTCCCAGGTACAACTCTAGCCAGCCAACCTGCTACCTGCCCAGCCTGCTCTCCCCCAGGTATAACTCTACTCTAGCCAACCTGTTACCTACCCAGCCTGCTCTCCCCCAGGTATAACTCTACTCTAGCCAACCTGTTACCTGCCCAGCCTGCTCTCTCCCAGGTATAACTCTACTCTAGCCAACATGTTACCTACCCAGCCTGCTCTCCCCCAGGTATAACTCTACTCTAGCCAACCTGTTACCTGCCCAGCCTGCTCTCCCCCAGGTATAACTCTACTTTAGCCAACCTGTTACCTACCCAGCCTGCTCTCCCCCAGGTATAACTCTAATCTAGCCAACCTGTTACCTACCCAGACTGCTCTCCCCCAGGTATAACGCTACTCTAGCCAACCTGTTACCTACCCAGCCTGCTCTCCCCCAGGTATAACTCTACTCTAGCCAACCTGTTACCTACCCAGACTGCTCTCCCCAAGGTATAACTCTACTCTAGCCAACCTGTTACCTGCCCAGCCTGCTCTCTCCCAGGTATACATCTACTCTAGCCAACCTGTTACCTACCCAGCCTGCTCTCCTCCAGGTATACCTCTACTCTAGCCAACCTGTTACCTACCCAGCCTGCTCTCCTCCAGGTATAACTCTACTGTAGCCAACCTGTTACCTACCCAGCCTGCACTCTCCCAGGTATAACTCTACTCTAGCCAACCTGTTACCTACCCAGCCTGCTCTCCCCCAGGTATAACTCTACTCTAGCCAACCTGCTACCTGCCCAGCCTGCTCTCCCCCAGGTATAACTCTACTCTAGCCAACCTGTTACCTGCCCAGCCTGCAACCTCCCAGGTATAACTCTACTCTAGCCAACCTGTTACCTACCCAGCCTGCTCTCCCCCAGGTATAACTCTACTCTAGCCAACCTGTTACCTGCCCAGCCTGCAACCTCCCAGGTATAACTCTACTCTAGCCAACCTCCTACCTGCCCAGCCTGCTCTCCCCCAGGTATAACTCTACTCTAGCCAACCTTCTACCTGCCCAGCCTGCACTCTCCCAGGTATAACTCTACTCTAGCCAACCTGTTACCTGCCCAGCCTGCAACCTCCCAGGTATAACTCTACTCTAGCCAACCTCCTACCTGCCCAGCCTGCTCTCCCCCAGGTATAACTCTACTCTAGCCAACCTGTTACCTGCCCAGCCTGCAACCTCCCAGGTATAACTCTACTCTAGCCAACCTGTTACCTACCCAGCCTGCTCTCCCCCAGGTATACCTCTACTCTAGCCAACCTGTTACCTGCCCAGCCTGCAACCTCCCAGGTATAACTCTACTCCAGCCAACCTCCTACCTGCCCAGCCTGCTCTCCCCCAGGTATAACTCTACTCTAGCCAACCTGTTACCTGCCCAGCCTGCTCTCTCCCAGGTATAACTCTACTCTAGCCAACCTGTTACCTACCCAGCCTGCTCTCTCCCAGGTATAACTCTACTCTAGCCAACCTGTTACCCACCCAGTCTGCTCTCCCCCAGGTATAACTCTACTCTAGCCAACCTGTTACCTACCCAGCCTGCTCTCTCCCAGGTATAACTCTACTCTAGCCAACCTGTTACCTACCCAGCCTGCACTCTCCCAGGTACAACTCTAGCCAGCCAACCTGCTACCTGCCCAGCCTGCTCTCCCCCAGGTATAACTCTACTCTAGCCAACCTGTTACCTACCCAGCCTGCTCTCCCCCAGGTATAACTCTACTCTAGCCAACCTGTTACCTGCCCAGCCTGCTCTCTCCCAGGTATAACTCTACTCTAGCCAACCTGTTACCTACCCAGCCTGCTCTCCCCCAGGTATAACTCTACTCTAGCCAACCTGTTACCTGCCCAGCCTGCTCTCCCCCAGGTATAACTCTACTTTAGCCAACCTGTTACCTACCCAGCCTGCTCTCCCCCAGGTATAACTCTAATCTAGCCAACCTGTTACCTACCCAGACTGCTCTCCCCAAGGTATAACTCTACTCTAGCCAACCTGTTACCTGCCCAGCCTGCTCTCTCCCAGGTATAACTCTACTCTAGCCAACCTGTTACCTGCCCAGCCTGCTCTCTCCCAGGTATAACTCTACTCTAGCCAACCTGTTACCTACCCAGCCTGCTCTCTCCCAGGCAAAAGCTAACTGAGTACCTAAGTACTCTTTCTAGGAACTACCTTCAGCTAGGAATGTTCCATCATGACAGCCCCAAAACACATTTCTACCAGAAATGCCTAATTTCCCATGGACATATATCATTAACAACGGTTTTACATAAACACACACACACACACTTCAATAACTTGTGCCATAACTTCTACTTTAAGTCACAATACACATTCATGAAGTAATTCACCCCGGCGACAATTCATCACTTTGGTTATTCCCGTCAACCAACACATGTTCCTCGATGACTCGTAGACTAATTTGCCTCGTGCGTCATGCACACCGGCACTTCAGCAAGGAAGCGGCGCGGCGCTTCAGATTAACACACGAGGTAGGTTAAATGATATGATTCAACTCTATCAACACTTTGATTGTAATTCTAATAACATATTTCACATTACTGGAGTATGCACGTTTAAATGGGCAGCTTTATACACGGAGGAAACGTTGTTCCCCGGGTTACAGTGTTTTAGTAAGTGGCGTGCGCAACAAACACTGCACTTTGGGCGCCTGATGTCAAAGTATTGCTGGCAAACGGAATGCGCTACTCAATCCCACATTGTCTTTGGTTTCCGGACTCTTGACTTTACCTTGAAGAGATACAATAAAGAGTCTTTCTTCAACCAATCATTTGTCTCAGTGTCGTTGTCTACAAGTCATGGACAAGAGCACCATGACAGCATCTAACCAAGGTTTCAGTCTAATGCTTCCAAAGCAGGGAAATATGGGATGTCAGTGTTTTCCGGAATGATTCCCAGGGCAGAAATTCTATGAATGAGAAATCAGGCAGGAGAATTATTCCCAAAACTCTGGAGAGATGGGAGATTTCTTAACGGTGCACACGGCTACACCAGGGAGAAGAACCGATTGAGATTTCGGCCCGTTTTTTTCCCCGCTGGAGAAAAGCATGTGTGTGTGTATGTGTTTTTTGGTGGTGTGTGTGCATCTGTTGTAGCAGATGGGTCTACGTGGCCCCAGGTGAAGATAGTGAAGAGTGAATTAGAGATAAGGAGAGCTGGTGTGTGAGGGAGAGACAGGTGGGAATTGGCACACACATGTACACAGACACACTCAAACACACACATATATGGTTATCTGTGCCTCTCTCTCTGTCTGTGTGTGTGTGTGTGTGTGTGTGTGTGTATGTGTGTGCATGTGTGCGTGTAAGAGCTGTCTGTATATACAGTACGTGTCAATCATAGTACCCACAAGGAGAGAGCAGATGCTTTTGACAGACAATGGTTTCTATTAGTGTCTAGGAAGGCCAAATGCATGTATGAGAGAGTGTGCGGGGGGGGTGTGCGTGTACATGTGCGTGTGTGTGTGTGTGTGTAAGCTACTGATGGTCTGCTCTATTTGTTAGCCCGTCCCTCTGCCATGTCCTTATACTCTCAAACAACCACAATAACCACCACCACAACCATAACAACCACAACCCCAATAACCATAACAACAACCATAACAACAACAACAACCACAATAACCACCACCACAACAATAACAACCACAACCACAATAATCACCACCACCACAACCATAACAACAACAAGCACAATAATCACCACCACCACAAACATAACAACAACAACCACAATAACCACCACAACAACCATAACCATAACAACAACAACCACAATAACCACCACCACAACAATAACAACCACAACCACAATAATCACCACCACAACAACCATAACAACAACAACCACAATAACCACCACCACAAACATAACAACAACAACCACAATAAACACCACCATAAACATAACAACAACAACCACAATAAACACCACCACAACCATAACAACAACAACCACAACCACAATAACCACAACCATAACAACAACAACCACAATAAACACCACCACAACCAAAACAACAACAACCACAACCACAACAACAACAACAACCACAATAACCACCACCACCATAACAACAACAACCACAACCACAATAAACACCACCACAACCAAAACAACAACAACCACAACCACAATAACCACAACCATAACAACAACAACCACAATAAACACCACCACAACCAAAACAACAACAACCACAACCACAATAACCACAACCATAACAACAACAACAACCACAATAACCACCACCACAACCACAACCATAACAACAACAACCACAATAACCACAACCA
>NC_074706.1:8452300-8462300 GCF_029448725.1 Salvelinus fontinalis
ACTGTATGTGTGTGTGTGTGTGTGTGTGTGTGTGTGTGTGTGTGTGTGTGTGTGTGTGTGTGTGTGTGTGTGTGTGTGTGTGTGTGTGTGTGTGTGTGTGTGTGTGTGTGTGTGTGTGTGTGTGTGTGTGTGTGTGTGTGTGTGTGTGTGTACTGCGAGCATAATATGTGTGTGGAAGAAAGAGAGAGCACTGCATGCACTTATGTGTGTTTGTGTGTGTGTGCGTGCACGAGTGTGTGTCCTCCTTCACACTATCTGAGTGACGGAGAGGTCCAGTGGCCCATTAGCCTCTGTATTGACAGAGAGAGAGAAGGGGGGGGGGAGTTCTGCTCAAGTGCTGCTAAGTGGATAGCAGACAGGTGACATGGCAGTGTCCATCTAGTCGGTCTCCAAGCCTCAACGCCTCTATAGTCCACACTGAGGTGAGGGCTTCCTGTTCTGTTCTGGACAGCTGCAGGGCTAGATCCATCATTCTGGACTGACCACTACAGACGGTCAACTGGGCTTACTGTTCCTACACACCGTGTGTGTGTGTTTGTGTGTGTGTGTGTGTGTGAGTGTGTGTGTCTGCAGGCGAAAGAGAGAGTCCAGTTATCTAGCTACTATACAAAAATCCAGGTCTATTGTTTGCAAGTGTGTTTGAATCAACATGATTAATTTCCCTCCATTTCTCTCTCCCTCGGCGAGCGGTACCGATCCACCAGGTCTGGAACCAACCATGTCCCTGAACAGCTTCTACCCCCAAGCCATACGACTGCTAAATAGTTAAACAGCTACCCAGACTATCTGTATTGACCCTTTTGCACAAACTTTTTTTGTTACTCATCACATACGCTGCTGCTACTATTTATTATCTGTCACTTTATATGTAGATATCTACCTCAATTACCTCGTACACCTGCACATCGATTCAGTACTGGTACCTTGTGTATATAGTCCCGTTATCATTACTCATTGTGTATTTATTATTTATCTATTTTCTTTCTCTCTGCATTGTTGGGAAGGGCCCGTAAGTAAGTATCTCACTGTTAGTCCACACCTGTTGTTTATGAAGCCTGTGATAAACAACATGTGGTTTGTCTCTCTCTACAGCAGAGATTCAACAGAGTGGATGAGGAGGCAGAGAGTTCCTTCCCGCTATAGCTGAATGTAGTGCATGGTGAATACTAATACAATCAGATTTCTCTCTCTCACACACACACACACACACACACACACACACACACACACACACACACACACACACACACACACACACACACACACACACACACACACACACACACACACGCACGCACGCACGCACGCACGCACGCACGCACACACACACACACACACGCACTCTCTATGAGCAATAGCTGCTGCATTTGCTATCTATCACAGCTAGTCACAACAACTGGATAGAGGCATCGGGGTACTGTGGCAACACACTCCTGTGTGTGTGTGTCAACAATACTCCTCCGCGCCAGCTGGAAACTGAAACTATTCAGGGTTTATAATCAAAGGCTGAGCAATCACTGTGCTTGTTTAAGGCTGAGCAATCACTGTGCTTGTTTAAGGCTGAGCAATCACTGTGCTTGTTTAAGGCTGAGCGTGTGTCCAATGTCAGTGATAGGAAACGCTGTCGCTATCAGATTGGCATTTACAGCGCTGTCGAAGGAATGTAAACTAAAGCAAAGCGGAAGAGAGCCCTGGGGCCTCAGCGATAGACAGCTGTGGTTGGTTACTGCTTTGTCTAAACCTTATGTACCCGTTTGATGTGGTAGATGCTAGATTTGGGAGAGTGTGGTTTTAAAATATTGGAGTTGGTCACCTGAGGTGACCTTACAGTGTGCGATCGTTACTGAATGGTTACCCAATTTACTTTCACAGCTGATCCAACGGTTACCTACATTATGTTAGATCTTAATTTGACCAGTATAGTTACGAGCAAAAGAATACTGCAGCAACAGGATTTTTACATTTAGTCCATCATTTTGACTGAAAAAGGCTACATGGAAATACATGAAATACTCTTAATGTAACCATGTGTTAGTGTGCGTTATCAGTGAATTTGTCAATCATGTAGCTCATCTGCATTCAGGAAAATTCGCAGTAACAAAAGAGTGTTCAAATTAAGATCCTACATCTGTATAAGGTATCCACTACAGAGTGAGTGTGAGTGTAGGTGTTTACACAGTAGCAGTACTATCCTACCTATGCAATAGCAGAGCAGGACAGACAGCAGGACGGACAGTCCCACGGCGCTGAGAGCAGTGCATCTCCACGAGCAGTACTTGGAGGACTTCTTAAACTTGAAGGCGGAGCGGGAGAGGGTGTTTCTGGGTAGGGGCCGCGTGGGCGGCGAGTAGACGGAGCCCGTTGCCATGGTGTAGCCTGGAGTAGCCGTGCTGAACAGAGGGGTCGTGCCGGTGCCTGTCTTGAAGAGGAAGTGCCTGGAGAAGAGGAGAGGAGAGAGGGAAAGAAAGAGAGAGGGAGAAGGAGGGTGAGAATGGAGACTTGACAAAGTAAGAGATTGAATGGATCTACATCGGCTACAAATTTCTAGCCTGGTCCCAGATCTGTCTGTGCTGTATAGCCAACTCCTGTATAATGGTCATTATTTGGCAAGATCGCATAAACAGATCTGGGACCAGGTTTCTGAGGTTCCCGTTTAAAACACAAACAAAGTAACAGCTACAGTAGCAAATGAACTAGACACTTAGTAGAAACTAACAACAAACAAACATTGAAGGCCTGTGAAGTCTAAAAGAGGAAGCATATGAACACGGAACAGACAGAGCATTCCAAAGATGTTATGGAAAGACATACAAGGACTGCGGTTGTATTTTTTAAATAAAAAATCCCCGTCCTGCAGTACAAGTAGGATTGCCTAAGAGACCAGCTGGCTTGAGGTAATTACCAAGGTCAGCTATTTTAATCAAATGAATTAGTGTGTGTTTCTACTAGAGACTGTGTGCGTGTGTGTGTGTGTGTGTCACTGCTCATTGATTGAACCAGGGAGCAAGCCAGAGGACAGAGGGCTTCACTCTAGTTTCCAATCAGACCCTGGAGTGTGTTTGAGGGTGCTTTACTGTGTGTGTGTGTGTGTGTGTGTGTGTGTGTGTGTGTGTGTGTGTGTGTGTGTGTGTGTGTGTGTGTGTGTGTGTGTGTGTGTGTGTGAGAGAGAGAGAGAGAGAGGGTGCGTGAATGCCCTTGTTTGTGTGTGTGTGCATGAGAATGAGAGTATGTGCGTGTGTGTGGTGTGTGTGCTCGCGCACCCTCACACACACATGCATACACCACATGCAGGTAAAGCTGTTTCTGTGATTGTGAAGTAGATCTCAGTACATGAAACATTGAGTATGAGAGAGAGAGACACACACACAGAGAAAGAGAGAGAGAGAGGGGGGGGGGGGGGGTTTAAGTTGAATATCCACACCCCGAGGGACAGGGATACGTGTCGGAGTGGCAGAAAGAACGGATATTAAAACCAGGGAAGTGATTACTTCACACTTTAAAAATCCTTCAGAGGTGACGTGTCCTTGTTCAATTTAGTTTGCTACTTCCTCGAGGAAGTAGCTCGCCCTCACTGAAAACAGCTAAAACCCAACAAAGTGTGGGCCAGGACTGACAAACCCATCCCTGTATGTTTTTCAAATGTAAGCTTCATCCCTCCCCCTTTTTTTTGTCACTCGCCAACCATGCCAAAGCCCAATTTGGATTAGCAAACAGCAAGGCCAAGGTAAGCAATTCTCCAAAACAGGATTGGTTTAATAGTGTCTTTTGTCTTGCTTTAGACAAGCACACTGACAAGAAACAAGCATGGACACATCAGACAATGGGACAAACAGAGCTGATTCTAGCTCTAGAACCCGCCAGACAACACTGAGCCCTTCCATCCCGTTACATGGCAACGTCTTGCTGCTGTGACACACTGGGTGAAGTCCGGGATAAGATTGAGGGAATCTATGTGAGAGGGTTGATAGGCCAAAGAAGGCAGTAGCTATACAAAGGCTTGCATCCCAATAGCGTTACAATACGACCCTAAGGCATGCTTTCTACCCAGTGTCCCGTCTTACAGTGTGTCACCAATAAAGTTGTCGAAAACAAATGTACATGGGATTGGACGTGTGCGTGATGCTAATCCCTCTGTGTGTGTGCTTGTATTCGGCTCAGTGTTGCCAGGGGTTACACGGCGGCTGGGGTTTGGCACCATGCGTAGAGGAGGACGACAAGCGGAGGGGATGGACGCTCAGAGAGACTGAGATGGAGGCACGTACCCATCCCCATAGGCGCCTTCGTGGCACGCGGGAGGGAACACATCCATCTCTATCAGGTTGTCATGCCCGTTTTCCAGAACGGCTTGCTTTGCTAATTTTCTACATGAGGGAGATGGAGATACCAGAGACATAACACAATTAGAGACGTGTGTGTGTGTGAGACTGTGTGTGTGATCAAAGTGTATTAGTATACAACACAATTAGAGAGAAGGGAAGACTTGAGGAGATCAGTGTTATTGCCGACGTTATTAGTTTTGGCAGCCAGACACGTCGACACACACACAGAGCGATGGGGAGATAGTCCCCCTGTGGACCTGTCTAGCAGACAGGTGTCACACAGACACACACAGCATGCAGGGTTGGAAGAACACACACACGCGCGCGCACGCACGGGCACACGCCGTTTCGTAAGGACACACACTCTCATCAGGTCCCAAAAGCACACACTCAGCCACCTGAGCATGCACACAGGCACACACACAGGCACACCTACACACACACACACACACACACACAGACACAGACACAGACACAGACACACACACACACACACACACACACACACACACACACACACACACACACACACACACACACACACACACACACACATTCAATATACAAGCCGAAGCCCTCGATCCAGAGAAGTGACACATTCTAATTTCATTTCTATCTCTTTGTGTATTTTTCACTTTCACTTCTCTTTCACCTCCTCCCTCCATTTCCACAGCGGCAGCAGAGGAGAGGAGAGGGGGATAGATAAATGTGTGATGATGAGAAGAGACAGTGGCGGTGCGATCTGAGATGGAGGGCCTCGGAGGGAGGAGACAAGAGGAGAGGAGTCTTTTATTCCCTCCATAAAGCAGGCTGTTTAAGGCGACGCTTGCAGAGTCAATGTGTTCAATTGAGTTGTGGATAACCCTGTTATATAACCCTGCTATAGGCTCTTACATACCCCTCTCCTCTCTCTCTCTCTCTCTGTACTAGTGGTGAGAACAGCCAATAAAATATACTGGAGCCAAACCAGAACAATAGTCTTTTATATGTTATTAAAGGGATAATAAGTCTCTCTATTTCTCTTGTTACATTTTTTTATATTTTTTATTAGTTATCCCGTTTGATATTGATCACTGCACTGTTGGGTAGGGCTTGCAAGTTAAGCATTTCACAGTACTCATGCATGTGAACTTAAAACTCTTTCACCCTCCCTCTCTCTCTCTCTCTGATGAATTGTCCAGTTATACGTCTTGACCACGCATACCCTGACCTTAGTGACCTGTGCGTCATGGCAACGTAGCCCTCCAGCCCAGACTGACCCTACTGACCTGGCCAAATGGAGATATAACGGCTCTCTCCACTCCCATCTCACCGCGAAGCACCACTCCAACGTCACACGAAACCACTGAGGGAGTGTGTGTTGAAAAGCGTGTGTAAGCGCTTACTCAGATTTTGTATTTCCTTGTATTGTTTCCTTGTATAGATTTAGGTGCCTTAAATGCACTTTAAATCAAGTTTTATTTTGTGTGTGTGTGTGCGTGTGTGTGTGTGTGTGTGTGTGTGTGTGTGTTTACTACCCATTTGTCTTCTTAGACTTGATTTATTTTACCCGTACATACACTACATTGGATATGCGATAGGCACTTCAGTATTATTTATGACCGTATCAAATTGCCAGGTGTCTGGATTGCATGGTTTATGTGCAACACATTCCAATGATATCTTTCATATTTCATTTTGTGGAAAAGTGAGAGAGAGGTGGAGAGGTATTTAGAACAAAAAGTCATACCTCAAATAGAAAATCTGATATGTTTGTTTAAAAAACAATGTGTGCGTTCTTATCAATCTCCTAATTAAAAAGACAATTCATTCGAATGAAAACGGATTCTGTGTTTATGGGAAGAAATTGGGATACTTTTTAATTGAATTTAGCTACCTTTTCCAGTTCAAAAGGCTCCTTTCAACCAAAACATTATCTCTGTTCGCTCGTATCAGTGAAAAGATAGATAGAGACGAAGTCTACATGGAAACGTGGCTGCATTTAAAAACGTTTTGAAACTGTAATTAAATGTTCTGATTAAAAAAAACAGACAATGATAATAAAATCTAGACAAAGTTCAATGACTTCTTCCATGAGTATTGAAATCAAACGGCAACAGAGGATAGATATAATTGCTCTATCCATTCGATAGCATCTCTGTGCCCGATACCTACACTACGGGGCCAAAAGGGTTTCTCAGCGCTATTATAGTGGGCCAGTCGCAACCAGTTTCCTTTGGCATAAAGGATTTGTAGAGCGACTGCAAGAGCAAAGGCACGCATGTGGCGGGGACCACCATTGTTAATTGACTGGAGGTGGCCTGACGCTGAGCAGCATTACTATGCTAATCCCCCCCTATCTCCTTCCACATCTCCAGAGCTCTCCAACAATGGGCTGAGGAGAGAGACGCTAACATTAGCATGTGGCCATAGAGACAATAATCTTAGCGTTAGCATGTTGACATATATAAGCATTAGCATAAGGCCATAGAGAATAAACAGTTTGTTAGCAGTAGCATGAGGCCATAAATAAGCTATATTAGCATTGAGGTCCTAAACACGCTAATGTTAGTGTTAGCATTGGGACATATAGAAGCTATGTGAACATTAGCAGGAGGATAGAAAAGCAATATTAGCATTAGCGTGAGGCTATAGAGAAGACATGTTACCATTAGCATGCGGCCATACTGTACAATAGCTAGAACTAGCAGGTTAGCTACGTTAACACATTCTATAGTTTTCCCCCCCATATCCATTACATTGAAGGGAAGTTAATGCAACATGGCAGGCTCAGAGAAAAGACAAGAGGCTGAGCTACTTTGAGAAAATAAAGGGGCGGGGGAATCATAGTTGTCGTGAAATCTAGGTGTTGAGTTGCAGACCGGGCTAATGAAAGCTGATCCAGAGGTAGAGAGGAGAAAGGGATGGAGCGGCAAAGGAGTGTGTGTGTGTTTGTCTATGAGATGTGTGTGTATGCAGGTGTCTCTGTGTGTCTATGATGTGTGTGTGTGTGTGTGTGTGTGTGTGTGTGTGTGTGTGTGTGTGAGACAGGCGTGGGAGGCAGTCCTCTGACACAACAGGTGAGAATGACAATGAGTCACGGATTGGGTGATGAGGGATTATCACCTCGGAATGAGACCTTTCACACTCCTCCCTCTCTCATCCTCCCATCTCTAACCTAACCCCCTCGAGTACCCACACACCCTTTTTCGATCCCGACTGCTCGCTCTCTCTCATGTTATCTACTTATCCTTCATCTTCCTCTCCACCCCTCCTTGTCCTCCACTCAGACCTCTGACATGCTATACCCATCATTCCCTTATCCCTCTCTCATTCACAAAACAGCTCTCAAACACCTGGGCCTCCCACTCCATCCATCTACTTTTTAACTCATTTAAAACTCAAAATCTCTCCACTCTCAGTATGTCCCTCTCCAAAATTGTCACTTCACATTTTCATTATCCTGACATAAGTACTATCAATCCACAAAAAAGTACTATGTAATCCACAAAGAAATACAGAAATATAAAATGAAAGCTAAAAGGTATTAATTCGATGACTACAGCCACAAAGCTGCAGGAGAGCACAGACATTGAAGTCTGACACCCTAGCTTGACTTTGAAAAAGTACCAGTGACAGATGACAGAAAGAGAAGAAAAGTGAAGAACCTAGCCCGTATCATCAGCTCCTTCCTATAGGTGTATGGATATTTGCCAATGTCCATAATTGGCATTCATGGGATGGTGATGCTATAGCTTATCGCTCACAATGTTACCGGGGGCAACATTGATTTAATCCCCCAGGCTGTAAATATTTGTACAAACTTTATTAGCTAGTCGGCTCACGAACAGGACTGGAGAACTTAGCCTACCTTGTGTTTCTATAGATAGTCTGGGGCTGGTGAGGTCGGGGGCTGTGTGTGTGGGTTAGCTAAAGGCATACCACAGTTGGCGTGTGTTTAGTCTGAAGAGATTAACCTCAGTGTACATATGATAGGCCGGCTGTCCGTCTCCTCTCTCTAGGAGCTATGAGTGTGTGTGTGTGCGTGCGTGCGCGTGCGTGCGTATGATTGTGCCTGTGTGTGCGCGTCTCTCTCGCTTTATGAGCTAAGGAGGAATATGGCGTGACGAATTCAAGTAAGAGATACTTTCAATAAATGAGAGACTTTAAGAAGCAGTTGATCAAGCCATTACAATGGTGTTGGATCTAACGTTCTCATTTGCTCTACGTGATAGTGGAATAATGTGTCTTTGATGAAAAGCGTGTCTCTCTGATATTAACTGAGTGTTTGAATGAAATAACCCCTGGGCAGTACATACTTGCCACTCAGACTGAAATCCAGCCAGTGAAGCCGTGATATAGCGGTATCAGCGTTAAGTTATGGATCACAATCCTGATTTGTATGCATGTCTGTAACACGGTACAAATCATTTACAGAGACTTTTATTACAGTATTATCATTAATAATGTTGTTTTGTTTTCCAAATAGAGGTCAAATATTCACATTGTTGATATTGCTGACTTAAAAACCTGTTGTTGATATACTGTCACAATGAAAAGTGTAGTAAAATACAGTATATTGTCATCAAAAAGAGCAGTTAATCACTGTTGGAGATTATTGTCTTTCTGCAGGGGAAGTTTATAAAGCTAGGTTAGGTTTATGGCAAAGGCTTTAATTACAGTCTATTCTGGTAGGCTGATAACAAGGAGACATTTAAGTGACAGACACACACACACACACAAATTTGTTTCCTAAATCAGGGTTGTCGTTCACACCCTGCTTGGCATCATTTCCTTGCTCTCAGAGGCTATGTTTAGAGTTGTTGAAGTTGTGTGTGGTTGGGATTCACAGATGTGGAAATGTGTGTGTGTGTGTGTGTGTGTGTGTGTGTGTGTGTGTGTGTGTGTGTGTGTGTGTCGGGGTATATAAGAAGAAACGCTTTTGTTATTATTCACTGACCATGCTGAGAGGATCCTATTTATGTATAGAGAGTTATTCATCTGCAGACGTGAGAGAGAGAGAGGTCTTTGAATGCATCAAGCACCACCATGTTAAGGGGCCTGTGACGTACATAGGTTCTAAGGCAGACATTTAAAACCTCTCAGAGAGAACTGAAGCTCTCCGTCACTGAGTGGAAACAGACTCTATGCAAGATCTCAATAGGAAGAGACAACAGATGAAGTAGCAAAGGTGATGGAACACTAGAACACTCAACATGGCTTTAGATGTAATTGGTGAAAGGAGCTAGCTAGCGTTAGCTATAGTGTCTCCTCAACAGGGCTTTAGATGTAATTGGTGAAAGGAGTTAGCTAACGTTAGCTATAGTGTCTCCTCAACAGGGCTTTAGATGTAATTGGTGAAAGGAGCTAGCTAACGTTAGCTATAGTGTCTCCTCAACAGGGCTTTAGATGTAATTGGTGAAAGGAGCTAGCTAGCGTTAGCTATAGTGTCTCCTCAACAGGGCTTTAGATGTAATTGGTGAAAGGAGTTAGCTAACGTTAGCTATAGTGTCTCCTCAACAGGGCTTTATATGTAATTGGTGAAAGGAGTTAGCTAACGTTAGCTATAGTGTTTCCTCAACACGGCTTTAGATGTAATTGGTGAAAGGAGTTAGCTAACGTTAGCTATAGTATTTCCTCAACAGGGCTTTAGATGTAATTGGTGAAAGGAGTTAGCTAACGTTAGCTATAGTGTTTCCTCA
>NC_074706.1:8467300-8504800 GCF_029448725.1 Salvelinus fontinalis
TAGACCGCCTCTAATCTGCCCTCGGGGTTACAGTCTGAGGAGACTAGTGGAATGAGCAGAGAGCAAACAAGGAGGAGATGGTGGGAGGAGAGGATATTTCAGCAATCTTCTTCTCCTAGAACGGCGTTTAAGTGAAAGCGGGAGGAAGAGAGGAAGAAGAGGGGAGGAGAAGAGGAGGAGGGGAGATTCCAGATATTCTCCTAGCTCGCCGCGGAGACCATCAGTGAGAGCTCAACAGCAGACGTTTCATTATGGTTCTTAACTGAACGTTTCATATCTGATTATGAGGCTGCTAGAACTAATGACCTTCACAGCCCTGCAGTCTACCGCGCTCTGCAGTGCTCTGGAGGCTCTTTTACAAAGCTACAGCAATTACCTCCTAACACACATTGCTGTCACACACACACACACACACCACACACTCTCATAAACAACCAACTGAAACAGTCATTATTATTCAAACTCCCACACAGATATTTCACAGCACACACACACACAGAGGGAGAGTAAGGAAAAGAGCATAGATAGTGTTTTAATTCCGGTGTGTTGGGTTCCCAAGTGCCTCTGCATCTGGTAGATTACCCAGGAGAGGATTGGCACACTGTCTCTCGGTCTCGGTCTCTCTCTCTCTCTCTCTCTCTCTCTCTCTCTCTCTCTCTCTCTCTCTCTCTCTCTCTCTCTCTCAGTCTCAGTCTCACTCTTGGTCTCAGTCTTAGTCTCTTTGTCTGTCTCGGTCAGTCTCGGTCTCTCTCTGTCTCGGTGTATCGGTCTCTCTCTCTCTGTCTCGGTCTCTCTCTGTCTCGGTCTCTCTCTCTCTGTCTTGGTCTCTCTCTCTGTCTCTCACTCTGTCTCAGTCTCTCTCTCTCTCTCTCTCTCTCTCTCTCTCGGTCTCAGTCTCTCTCTTGGTCTCAGTCTTAGTCTCTTTGTCTGTCAGGGTCAGTCTCGGTCTCTCTCTGTCTCGGTCTCTCTCTGTCTCGGTCTCTCTCTCTCTGTCTTGGTCTCTCTCTCTGTCTCTCACTCTGTCTCGGTCTCTCTCTCTCTGTCTCGGTCTCTCTCTCTCTCTCTGTCTCGGTCTCTCTGTCTCTATCTCGGGCTCTCTGTCTCTATCTCGGTCTCTCTCTCGGTCTCTCTCTCTCTGTCTCTGTCTCGGTCTCTCTGTCTCTGTCTTGGTCTCTCTGTCTCTATCTCGGGCTCTCTGTCTCTATCTCGGTCTCTCTCTCGGTCTCTCTCTCTCTGTCTCGGTCTCTCTGTCTCTATCTCGGGCTCTCTGTCTCTATCTCGGTCTCTCTCTCGGTCTCTCTCTCTCTGTCTCTGTCTCGGTCTCTCTGTCTCTCGCTCTAAGGAATGAGCACTGAGCTCTAGTTCCAGACCCAAATCCCCTTCACTTTGACCCCGGATTACATACAAACCACTTGTAATATGAGCCCCCGCTATCCTCCCAAACACCCCCCAAGCTATCCTCCCTCCCTGGGGAGCTAGATTCTTCACAACACTGCCAGCGTCCTCTATTCTCTCCTTTTCTTCAGATGGCAGCCTGGCTATTTAGAACCAAACAAACATCAGATTGTATTTTCACCTTCATGTGTTGTTGTTATTATTATCTATCCTGATACCTAGTCACTTTACCCTGCCTCCATGTACATATCTACCTCTAATACCTATTATTATCTATCCTGATACCTAGTCACTTTACCCTGCCTCCATGTACTTATCTACCTCTAATACCTATTATTATCTATCCTGATACCTAGTCACTTTACCCTGCCTCCATGTACATATCTACCTCTAATACCTATTATTATCTATCCTGATACCTAGTCACTTTACCCTGCCTCCATGTACTTATCTACCTCTAATACCTATTATTATCTATCCTGATACCTAGTCACTTTACCCTGCCTCCATGTACTTATCTACCTCTAATACCTATTATTATCTATCCTGATACCTAGTCACTTTACCCTGCCTCCATGTACTTATCTACCTCTAATACCTATTATTATCTATCCTGATACCTAGTCACTTTACCCTGCCTCCATGTACATATCTACCTCTAATACCTATTATTATCTATCCTGATGCCTAGTCACTTTACCCTGCCTCCATGTACTTATCTACCTCTAATACCTATTATTATCTATCCTGATACCTAGTCACTTTACCCTGCCTCCATGTACTTATCTACCTATAATACCTTCTACCTCTCCACAGTGATCTGGTACTAGTACTCCCTGTATATAGCTCCACATTGATCTGGTACTGGTACTCCCTGTATATAGCTCCACATTGATCTAGTACTGGTACTCCCTGTATATAGCTCCACAGTGATCTGGTACTCCCTGTATATAGCTCCACAGTGATCTGGTACTGGTACTCCCTGTATATAGCTCCACATTGATCTGGTACTGGTACTCCCTGTATATAGCTCCACATTGATCTGGTACTGGTACTCCCTGTATATAGCTCCACATTGATCTGGTACTGGTACTCCTTGTATATAGCTGCATTCTTGTGTATTCTCTTGTGTAACTATTTTTATTTTTAAACTCTGCATCGTTGGGAAGGGCTCGTAAGCAAGCATTGAACGGTAAGGTCTACACCAGTTCTATTCGGCGCATGTGACAAATAACACTTCATGTGATTTGATTGAGTGAGTAGGTTTTATGATACACAGGGATTATGAGAGGAAGATACGGCTTATCGTGAGGGAACGTGATGGTGCAGTGCACCGGGTAATGTGACTGTGGTTGGTGAGACAGAGATGCTCTGTGCTATTGTCCCCTTTTCCATTCACGTTGATGTGCACACACATCACCAGGGTTGAGGGGACCTCAGCAGTGACAGTTGACAGTAATCGTCCATGACATGTGCGCAAACACCCTCTCCCGCCATCCCTCCCGCCATCCCTCCCGCCATCCCTCCAACCAGCCCTCCAGCCACCCCACCAAGCTGAGTGTTTGTGGCCCACCCGCGATGCCTGTCGGCGAGGGAGCGGTAGCATGTCATCTGGGCCCTGGTAGTGTCCTTGGCAGCACAGAGTCAACAGTCAGTGGCATGTTGACACAGTAGCTGGCCTCACATTGTTTCTCTATGGGCTACCAGGCACCATGTGGCGTAGGATTACAACAATGCCTATAGACACTGGTCTGAGGTCAGTTTGGGGCAACCGACAAAAGAGGTGAGAGAGAATGATGTGGAGGAAAGAGAGCGAGAGAGGGGGGGGGGGGGGTGAAGGAAATGAGGAGAAATGTAGGAGGGAAGAGGCAGCGGCAATGAGAGAGAGAGAGAGAGAGAGAGAGAGAGAGAGAGAGAGAGAGAGAGAGAGAGAGAGAGAGGAGAGAGAGAGAGAGATGAGAGAGAGGAGAGAGAGAGAGAGAGAGAGAGAGAGAGAGAGAGAGAGAGAGAGAGAGAGAGAGGAGAGAGAGAGAGAGAGAGAGAGAGAGAGAGAGAGAGAGAGAGAGAGAGAGAGAGAGAGAGAGAGAGAGAGAGAGAGAGAGAGAGAGAGAGAGAGAGAAGGGAAGGATGTAGTGAAGGAGAGAAAAGTGAGTGAGGGGAGGATAAAACGAAGTGGGGAGAGATAGGGGAGGCCCTTGAGGACTCTCCCCCAGGTGAGGAGGAGGCTGGGTGAGTGTGAGGTTGTTTGATCGTCTGTGAGCTGACGGGATGGCTGGCTTCACATCTGGCCCCGGACACGCCTCTCTCGCTCCCTCTCTCCTCACCCCCCCTGCACCCCAAAACACACAAAGAGAGGGGGGGAATCACCATATCATATGGAGCTAAAGACACTGAGGACAAAGGAAAGAAACCACATGGTGGACGCTACGCCATGTGATATCAGTCTATACCCAGACCGTATATCAGGAAGACTCATTATGCAGGTCTATCCTGGAAGATGAATGGTATGGTGTAGGGACGACCTTTTGATCAAACCACTTTGAGTCTCAGTCACTGAACTGAGCTTCCTGGGGTCCACATGACGAACCTACATTGTGAGACTACAATGGAAGCAGTGGGAAAAAACGATTCATCTACTGCTTTAGAGAAATGACGAGGGAATAACAGCCTCTCAATAACAGAGCAAGGAGAGGGAGATGGAGGAGTATAGCCGGAAGAAGAAGAAGAGGAGGGAGAGAGAGAGAGAGAGAGAGAGAGAGAGAGAGAGAGAGAGAGAGAGAGAGAGAGAGAGAGAGAGAGAGAGAGAGAGAGAGAGAGAGAGAGAGAGAGAGAGAGAGAGAGAGAGAGAGAGAGAGAGAGAGAGAGAGAGAGAGAGAGAGAGAGCGAGAGAGAGAGAGATGAGAGAGAGAGAGAGAGAGATGCGAGAGAGAGAGAGAGAGAGAGAGAGAGAGAGAGAGAGAGAAAGAAAGAGACAGAGAGGGATGAGCCCGGGGTCACAGCGACATGTCGGCCGTGAAATGTTTAGATTTCCATTTTCCTCCGACAACCTGAGCCCTGACCTGGAACTGAATGAAAGCAATCAGCACAAAATATGAAGAAAAAAAACCTACCTCTCCTCCTCCCTTCCCTTTTGTCTCCTCTCTCTTCCCTCCCTCCTCTCGCCTTCCGCCTCATCTCTTCCCTCTCCCTCTCTTCTTTTCTTGTCTCTCCCTCCTTCTCTCCCTCTCTCCTCTGTCCGGTCTCCAAGGGGCTGAAATGCTACAAGCTCTGGGTTTAACTGCAGTGGAATTAGGGGGTCTAAATGGAACGCCGCTGATTAAGACCCCCAAAGAGCCCTAATTGAAGCTTTGCATTATTTAACCGTTCCGCCATAAGACGTGAGACGAGACACAGAGCCAACATGATGATCCCACCTCCGAGCGCTCAGCGCTGACTTGGCAAGCTCTGCTGTTCTCCTCTAGGACTGTGTGTGTGTGCGTGTGTGTGTGTCTGTCTGTCTGTCTGTCTGTCCATAAATGTTTTTATACATTGGAATGACATGGCATGTGGACAAAAGCAGGTCAATTGGGAAAGCAATATTTAAAGACAGTCAAAGAAATGGAGGAAGGTCAATAAGTAGACCCACAGGGGAACACATACACCCCCCCCCCGTCCCCCCCCCCCCCCGTCCCCCCACACACACAGACAAACAAAGCTGCTCATTCACACCGCTCGTCAGCACACATTACACGGAGCTCAGTATGTATCCATTTCAGCGCCATATGTTTTTGACATGAGTTCAAGTTCCCCAGTGAAGCAGAGAGCATCCGTCTCACCGCAGGGCTTCCCATCCACTCTCCTTTCACTGGCTCTTCAACACACACCATTAACATGACACATGGCACCAAGCGTAGCCCAGTTAACCTGCCTAGATGACCTTTACTAGACACACTCTGACTGACCCCTGTAGACTAGACAGTCTAACCCTCCAGCAAGGCCTGCCAGACAGGATCCAGAGATCCAGGCCTCCACCCACTCAACCTTTCACCGTGGATGCCCAGGCCTGGTTGAGAGGGGCAGAGAGAAGTTGAGAGAGGGCCCATGAAGAGTGAAGGCTGGGGGTGCGAAGGGCCCAAGATGACCCAAGGGAAGGGCCAAGGTCAAGGCCAAGGTGTAAGACTCGTGACTCGGGCTGCCTGGGTCTGGGTGGAATGAGTGGAACAGTGTGTGTGTGTGCGCGTGCGTGTGCGTGTGCGTGTGTGATGGATGAGATGTGAGGAGACAGATGCAGGCTTTGCGAGAGGCTTGCCTTTGAAACACAACCCTGACTGATGGACTGCTGCCTGTCATTCATCAGGGGGTCTCCACCCTGTCACACACATGCCCTTCTGTTAGGTTAGTGTCTACACTTTCAGAGACCTATCTGATTAGAATTTGTTGGCAGGAGCTAAATTACAGCCCAGGTCTGTTCATCTCCTAATGGTGAGAGTGATAGCCATTGCTGTGGTGTCTCTGTGTGTGTGTATGTATGTGTGTGTGTGTTTGCGCGTGCGTGTGTGTGCGTGTGCGCGTGTGTGTGCGTGTGTGTGTGTATGTATGTGTGTGTGTGTGTGCGTGTGCGTGTGCATGTGCGTGTGCGCGCGTGTGTGTGTGTGTGTGTGATGACATCCTTCACCTGGCTGGACCAGAGGGCTTTATGAAGGCTAGGGGAGATTGAGTTGCTCATCTGCTTTCATAATCTAAACCACCTTGTTTGTTATACTCTTTTCTTCAGGGCCGTGTCAGTGTTTAATGGTGAGGTTCATGGATGTGGGAAGATACAGTGACCTTTTGAAATGAGAGAGAGCGAGAAAGGAG
Organism: Salvelinus fontinalis; assembly: GCF_029448725.1. Lineage (NCBI taxonomy): Eukaryota > Metazoa > Chordata > Actinopteri > Salmoniformes > Salmonidae > Salvelinus > Salvelinus fontinalis. The sequence continues at coordinate 8,473,532 of NC_074706.1, forward strand.
GGAGGGGAGAGAGAGAGAAAGAAAGAAAGAGGGGAGGGAGAGAGTTAGAGAAAGAGAGAGACATATGTTTCCCATGCCAATAAAACCATTTGAATTGAATTGAAAGGGAGGAGAGAGAGAGAAATTGAGGACAGACAGACAGACAGACAGACAGACAGACAGACTGCCTTTAAAAACAAGATCAGTAGTAACATTTAAAACACCACTCACTCAATGCTGGTAGATTTAGTTTGAAGAAATGGAGGGAAAGGGAACTAAATCCTAGGTCACACACACACACACACACACACACACACACACACACACACACACACACACACACACACACACACACACACACACACACACACACACACACACACACACACACACACACACACACACACACACACACACGACAGAGTATCATGAGATAGAGTGGGATCGCAGTCCCTCAGTGTGTCATATGGAAGACATCAGTCTCCGCACGGCTGAACCAAAAAAGAAAGCCAGAAAGAGCAGCCCAGTGTTTACACGCGTTCCCCCTCTCTGCAACAACAGCTCCCACATGTCCTCTGTCTTCTGTCTGTCTGATAAACACTGTCCCGTTCCAATCACCACCACACCAAACCCTCCGTAGTCATCCTCGTCTGAAACAGACAGCATTATAGGTCTGCCGCTGGCGTTGTGTTGATTTATTACTGACTGATAGACGGATGTAAAGGAAAACAGTGTTACACACAACCACACACACACACACACACACACACACACACACACACACACACACACACACACACACACACACACACACACACACACACACACACACACACACACACACACACACACACACACACACACACACACACACACACACACACACACAGAGCTGTCAGCTGAAGCCTATTCAGGTTTAAATCCTGTCAGAGTCTCTGTCAAGCATCAGGCATATTAAACAGTTCTTCCACAAAGAGATGCTGGAAAAGCCAAGCGCCAAAATGAGTTTGGTGCCAAAATGTCGCCTTCCCACTCAAAGCCCTCTCAGGTGGCGTTTATAAAAACATCACTTCTTTAAATGAAGAAATCAGACCGGGATGTCAGTCTGTGTGTGTGTGTGTGTGTGTTCACTTCTGCCTTTATGATAACTGGCATCTCCCTCCTCGATCCTTTACCCAATATCCCCGGCGAACGTCGAGCGTGCGGCGCCTGACGTCGAGTCGAGATGATAAACTGACATTTCAAACAGGCGGCGAGTCGTTGAAAGCGACGGGCCGTCATTCTGAGGGTTTGACGAGCATTTTTCGGAAAGGTTGTTTGTCAACAATGCCAGCGAGCTGCCATGTTTCACCTTGTGATACTTCTGCCTCTCTCTTTATCAACAGTAGGATTGAAGAGAGAGAGAGAGTGAGAGCTATATAGAGAACGAGAGAGCGAGAGAGAGAGGGCATTGAGATGGGGTGGAATTGAAAGCAGCGAGGCAGAGTGAGAGGGGGAGATATACAGTTGAAGTCGGAAGTTTACATACACTTAGGTTGGAGTCATTAAAACTCTGATGAACATCACTTCACTGGTCCAGACTCTGAAAAACATCACTTCACTGGTCCAGACTCTGAGAACATCACTTCACTGGTCTAGACTCTGAAGAATATCAGACTCTGAAAAACATCACTTCACTGGTCCAGACTCTGAAGAACATCACTTCTCTGGTCCAGACTCTGAAGAATATCACTCTGAAGAACATAAATTCACTGGTCCAGACTCTGAAGAACATCACTTCACTGGTCCAGACTCTGAAGAACATCACTTCACTGGTCCAGACTCTGAAGAATATCAGACTCTGATGAACATCACTTCACTGGTCCAGACTCTGAAGAACATCAGACTCTGAAAAACATCACTTCACTGGTCCAGACTCTGAAGAACATCACTTCTCTGGTCCAGACTCTGAAGAATATCACTCTGAAGAACATAAATTCACTGGTCCAGACTCTGAAGAACATCACTTCACTGGTCCAGACTCTGAAGAACATCACTTCACTGGTCCAGACTCTGAAGAACATTACCTCACTGGTCCAGACTCTGAAGAACATCACTTCACTGGTCCAGACTCTGAAGAACATTACCTCACTGGTCCAGACTCTGAAGAACATCACTTCACTGGTCCAGACTCTGATGATGAACATCCCTTCACTGGTCCAGACTCTGATGAACATCTCTTCACTGGTCGACTCTGAAGAACATCTCTTCACTGGTCCAGACTCTGAAGAACATCCCTTCACTGGTCCAGACTCTGATGATGAACATCACTTCACTGGTCCAGACTCTGATGAACATCACTTCACTGGTCCAGACTCTGATGAACATCACTTCACTGGTCCAGACTCTGATGAACATCACTTCACTGGTCCAGACTCTGAAGAACATTACCTCACTGGTCCAGACTCTGAAGAACATCACTTCACTGGTCCAGACTCTGAAGAACATTACCTCACTGGTCCAGACTCTGAAGAACATCACTTCACTGGTCCAGACTCTGATGATGAACATCCCTTCACTGGTCCAGACTCTGATGAACATCTCTTCACTGGTCGACTCTGAAGAACATCTCTTCACTGGTCCAGACTCTGAAGAACATCCCTTCACTGGTCCAGACTCTGATGATGAACATCACTTCACTGGTCCAGACTCTGATGATGAACATCACTTCACTGGTCCAGACTCTGATGAACATCACTTCACTGGTCCAGACTCTGAGAACATCACTTCACTGGTCCAGACTCTGATGAACATCTCTTCACTGGTCGACTCTGAAGAACATAAATTCACTGGTCCAGACTCTGAGAACATCACTTCACTGGTCGACTCTGAAGAACATCCCTTCACTGGTCCAGACTCTGATGAACATCACTTCACTGGTCCAGACTCTGATGAACATCACTTCACTGGTCCAGACTCTGATGATGAACATCCCTTCACTGGTCCAGACTCTGATGATGAACATCACTTCACTGGTCCAGACTCTGATGATGAACATCCCTTCACTGGTCCAGACTCTGATGATGAACATCACTTCACTGGTCCAGACTCTAATGAACATCACTTCACTGGTCCAGACTCTGATGAACATCACTTCACTGGTCCAGACTCTGATGATGAACATCACTTCACTGGTCCAGACTCCGATGAACATCACTTCACTGGTCCAGACTCTGATGATGAACATCACTTCACTGGTCTAGACTCTGATGAACATCACTTCACTGGTCCAGACTCTGATGATGAACATCACTTCACTGGTCCAGACTCCGATGAACATCACTTCACTGGTCCAGACTCTGATGATGAACATCACTTCACTGGTCCAGACTCTGATGAACATCACGTCACTGGTCCAGACTCTGATGATGAACATCACTTCACTGGTCTAGACTCTGATGAACATCACTTCACTGGTCCAGACTCTAATGAACATCACTTCACTGGTCCAGACTCTGATGAACATCACTTCACTGGTCCAGACTCTGATGATGAACATCACTTCACTGGTCCAGACTCCGATGAACATCACTTCACTGGTCCAGACTCTGATGATGAACATCACTTCACTGGTCTAGACTCTGATGAACATCACTTCACTGGTCCAGACTCTGATGATGAACATCACTTCACTGGTCCAGACTCCGATGAACATCACTTCACTGGTCCAGACTCTGATGATGAACATCACTTCACTGGTCCAGACTCTGATGAACATCACGTCACTGGTCCAGACTCTGATGATGAACATCACTTCACTGGTCTAGACTCTGATGAACATCACTTACAGGCTGTTATCTCGGAGTCAGGATTATACACAGTATGACTTTCTATGTATTTCTTTTTCTGAATGAATGTTGCTCTTCAGAAACAGTGTTATTGTTATATTCAGCCAACTAAATCTAAGTGAGAACAATCAGTCTGAACGAAGGATTCTAGAGTGGTCAGGGACAAGAAATCTGGTCCTTGTTTAGCTGGCTGGTTGGCTAGCTGGACAGATGGATGGATGGAGAGAGAGAGAGAGAGAGAAAGAGGGAGGGAGGGAGAGAGACGTTAAACACAGACCAGATTGCCCTGGCCAGACCAGACCCTGAGTGATCCCATCATTGGGTTCTGTCCACAACTCCTCTTGGAAAGCTTTCACACTGTCATCCCAATCCCATCATGCATTGCCGCGAGCTTTGTTGTCTGCGCCAAGGCGCCGGCTGTGGGGTTAGGTGGCGAAGAAGGCGAGGGAGGGATGGAGAGACCGATGGAGAGGTTTTGAGTGAGCATGAGAAAGGGAGAGAGAGTTTTTGAGCGTGTAAGAAGGTGAGGGGGTGATGTAAGTAAGTGACCAAGAGAAAGAATGGAGAGAAAGGAGAAGAGAGAGGAGGAACGCAAGGGTTGGAGACGGACCACACAGCAGCCTGTGGTTGGCTGTAACCAGAAGCAGGCGTGAGCGGGGCCTTGGGCCTGGGTTGTGGTGCGTGAAGCTAATTTCACTTCCATCTCCTCCAGACAACAGGTCTAACCTTTAGCGACTGTCACCCAGGCGGAGAGCTCTTTGTTGGTCGTCGACGAGACGAAGCGTCCTCTCTGCCCGCTGACCCACACCAAATGGAGAACAACGCTTATTTTGTAGAGAGCAGAGGCAGTCTTTGTGTAGGACGGAGGATGACAGGTGTGTGTCGGTGTGTCGGTAAGAGGGAGTGTTTGCTCGTCATTTCTCCAAGAGAAGGCCTGTCAAGGTCAATCTGGTGTTGTTCCATTCAATTTCCACACAGCTTGTGTACCCTCACAGGCAACACACACACACACACACACACACACACACACACACACACACACACACACACACACACACACACACACACACACACACACACACACACACACACACACACACACACACACACACACACACACACACACACACACACACACACACACACACATTCCCAGAGGCAGGCAGATATCAGGACATGACTAGGTGAAACTAAGTTACATTAGTTAGGCGAGATTTGGCCCAGTTACAAGAATCAAAGGCTTATCGATCCCATACAACATCAAACTATCCATCTACCAGTAGTATGGTATAGGGCCAGGAGGCTTTCCAGACCAGAACAAAACGCATGGCCCAATAGGACTCTCCCACCGGACAAAGCCTTTACCCCTCCACTCCAGTGTTAATGCTACATTGTACTTATTTCGCCACTATGGCCTATTTATTGCCTTACCGCCCTAATCTTACTACATTTGCGCACACTGTATATAGACCTTTCTGCTGTGTTATTGACTGTATGTTTGTTTATCCCATGTGTAACTCTGTGTTGTTGTTTGTGTCGCACTGCTTTGCTTTATCTTGGCCAGGTCGCAGTTGTAAATGAGAACTTGTTCTCGACTGGACTACCTGGTTAAATAAAGGTGAAGAAAAAAGATCCCTGCACTCTCCCCAGCTGTCATTCCACCCTGACCAGATGAAAGGAAGAATCTGGTCATATCTCATATCTGAATCCGCCTCCAGCCCTCCGGCTCTTCAAACACTCCGCCCGGTCGCACCGCGCTGCTATTTATGAAAGATAAATATCAACGGGTTATGACATTTATCAGCCCATGTGTCTATGATTTTACTCTGGGTACAAAGTGCTGCTTAAATATTGACCAACTCAGAGGGGAAATCATTAGAGTGGGATCAATGGAGCGTCAGATCTCGTGGACCCCCGTAGAGGGAGAGGAGAGAAGCAGGAGGAGGAAGAGAAGAAGAACAAGAAGGAGAAGAAACACTTACCGTAGAAGAAATGTCACTTCTCAAACGGCGGAAGGGAGACGCGAGACGTGAGACGTGAGCGGGTACTAAACGGCTAGCTCAGGTGTTTAGACGAGGAAGGCTGAGGCTGCGTCACAAATGGCACAACCTATTCCCTATGTGGTGCACTACTTTTGACCGGAGCCCTATGGGCCCTAGTCAGAAGTAGTGCACTACATAGGGTGCCATTTTGGGGGCCATATTTAATCATTAATCCTGCCTGGGTGACTGATCTATCTACTGGAGAGAAAGAGCGACTGTGTAATTGCTTTAAAGGGGGGCAGGTGAAGGAGAGTCATCTTTCTTAAATGACGAATTTCCCGGACATAGCACGTTGGAAGGGAGAGTTGAGGCTTTTAAGTGTGAGGTTGTACCTTCCAGTCAAATGTAGGGCGGAATGATGAAGTGCAATGTCACTGGGAAAATGAAATATCTTGTTCTGTGGTAATTGCGTTGTGCGTTCATGTAACGTTTATACAGTGTAAGACTATTGCCGTGTAATAGCCTGGTTTACCCACCGACAGAGAAGAAGTAGGCGTACCCGGGGGGATTTGGGCCGTAGTCATTAGAAACGAGAGGACATCCTCGAGGTCAAAAGGTGACATTTGAGCTTCTAAGTCACGAGAGCGGGATTCCAAATAACCGCAGCTACGAAGACACAGACCATGAAATGGGATTCCCTTCAATGATATTCACTGTTGACGTCACTATGCCCAAACAAACAAACAGCGATATTCCTGGTTCATACAAGCAAATTGCTTTCGCCCATGGTTACTTCTGGTAGACTAAAGGCATACTTCATGATGATCTACTTCCCCAGTCAGATGAACTTGTTGATACCATTTTTATGTCTCGGTGTCCAGTATGACGGAAGTTAGAGGTAGTTTTGCCAGCCAATGCTAACTAGCATTAGCGCAATGACTGGAAGTCTATGGGTATCTGCTAGCATGCTGAGACGTCCTATAAAAACCACAGTCAGACAATCTCAAACTACTGCATTTCTCATGAGCACTGAACGGGCGCATGCCACAGCGAGGATAGAGATTTAGTGGAAGCACGCATATCACATTTCACACAGGCATCCAGCACGGAGAGCTAACATCACAGGACGAGGACCCACTGAAGTGGAGCCCAGTAGACAGTGTGCTGTTGTTGGGCACAGCTCTGTTTGACCCTCTATTTGGATTTACATTCACACTGTGCAGGGACGGGGGAGAGGTGTGTGTGTGTATGTGTATGTGTATGTGTGTGTGTGTGTGTGTGTGTGTGTGTGTGTGTGTGTGTGTGTGTGTGTGTGTGTGTGTGTGTGTGTGTGTGTGTGTGTGTGTGTGTGTGTGTGTGTGTGTGTGGAGGCGTCCATGACTGTTACATAGAAAATAGATGTTCCTTTGCCGCTCTGCCAGGCCCAAACAACAGGGTTATGACTGTAAGATGCTTCCAAGGAAACATGCACCGATCACTTGAAGCTACTGACACTGAAAACTCCCACAAACACATGAATCATAGCGGCTGCCGTGTATAAACACAGCAACCATGGAAAGGTTGTGACACTGAGCTATAATGAATGTAAGAAACCTTATCGTGAATATTCATGTACACACACACACACACACACACACACACACACACACACACACACACACACACACACACACACACACACACACACACACACACACACACACACACACACACACACACACACACACACACACACTGCATCTCTCCTCAGGTATTGTGGGACTACGGCATCTATGTTAGTGACATGGGTTACATTCTGAGCCTGCACAGTCAATGTTTGACCTTCTACTCTGTGTGCCATTTCACATGGAGGGGTCATTTGACTTGGGGAAGGCAGCCAGGCAGGCAGACAGACAGGCAGCCAGGCAGACAGGCAGACACCGCAGCGTGTTTTTCATTACTATCGGCTTTTGACTTTACAGAAGGCACTGAAGCAGACACCCTTGCCCTTACACACCCCGTACCGAGACAAGAGGAGAGAGACAAGAGAGGATGGAATCTATTTCGCCTATCTTCCGAGTGACTGACACCCCTAACACAAGACGGAGAGAGAGCGAGGCAGATAAAGAGAGAGAGAGGCAGATAGAGAGAAAAAGAGAGATTGAGAAAGAGAAGGAAAGAGCGACAGACCTCGGACAAGGAGAGAGAGACTGAGACCGAGATGGACAGAAAGAGAGGGAATAGGAAAGACAGACAAGACAGGCTGTAGCGTCTTCTGTGGTACGGTGCAGAGCCAGTCAGCCACGCGTGTGTTAGTTCTGGAGGCCTCTGGTAAATGTTATTGGAAATCCTGGGCTGTAAAATTGCTACTTTCATGCCTACTGCACCTGACAATAGCCATCAACAGTGAAGGGGACATAGGGAGAGAGAGAGGGAAGGGAGGAGAGAGAGGGAGAGAGACATCTGACAATGGCGATCAACAGTGAAGAGAGAGAGAGAGAGAGAGAGAGAGAGAGAGAGAGAGAGAGAGAGAGAGAGAGAGAGAGAGAGAGAGAGAGAGAGAGAGAGAGAGAGAGAGAGAGAGAGAGAGAGAGAGAGAGAGAGAGAGAGAGAGAGAGAGAGAGAGAGAGAGAGAGAGAGAGAGAGAGAGAGAGAGAGAGAGAGAGAGAGAGAGAGAGAGCGAGCGAGCGAGAAGGTCAGGGCCTGTACCAGTCAGTTGCAGGAGGTGTTAGACTAGTGGACTGGTGATCTCCACTGAGTCCTTTAGCGCGTCATCGACAATAAGGTCAGAGGAGGGCTAACCCAGACAAAAAGGATAATCACATTGAATGTGATTATCTTTCTTTCTTATCTGCCTTCTCTTAAAAGAGGTGAAATGAGGTTGAGGGGAAGAAGAAGCTAGTCAATAGCAAAGGTTTCACTCAGGAGAGAGGAGAAGCCGCGTGTTTGACGCTGTGCTCTCTGGCCTTACGTGAGACTCTGGGATGTTTTCTAGACTTTGTAGAGCGGCCCACAAAGGACGGACAGAGCGCTGTCATCACTGAGGGGACTAATACAGGGAGACCCATAAACAGAGGGCGATGCGGTGTATGACGCACTTCCTGCTCATCCGTGAGATACTCTTCTACACTATTTACTCAATGGGTGGACGTTGCAAGGCATGACGCTTCTATCTCCTACATTGTGAAAGAAGGGTTGACACACAAAAAGACACTATAGGTAAGATGACCGTTTTTCCTTCACCTTTTCACAGGCTTCGTAAACAACGGCTGTAGACTAACAGTGAAGTGCTTCCTTACAGGCCCTCCTCAACAATGCAGAGATAATTGTTCTTGAGAAATAAAAGAAATGTAAAACAGGCATTAATACAAGTAATAATAAAGTAACGATGAGTAACATTAAACCCTGGTGACACTCTGGTGTGAGGGTAAGTCTAGATGGAAAAGTGCCAGAAAAGTAGGTATTCTCTCCTCTTCAGCTTCACAGACGAGAAGCTGAAGGGTTGTTGTGGTGCTGTATAAGACTGAGGCTAGCGGTGTGAAGGAGAGGGAGAGACCGGGGGCCTGTGTAAATGGGTCACCCACTGTGACCTTCCGGCTGCCCATTAGCACAAACAGCCTTCCTCTCCAGCCCCTCACAAACATCCTTCATTCCCTGTTTCATTTGTTCTTTCGCTCCTTCTCTTCAGTATGGGAGACTGGCGTCTTCACACTGACCCTCTCTCAACTCTCTCCCTCCCTCTCTCTCAACTCTCTCGCTCCCGTTCTCTCTACTCATTCACACTCAGTACTTCTGTGCACAGAGCTCTCTGTTTTTCTGTTTTCGTAGTAGTCCTTCACCCTTTGCTGGCCCTGAGTCTCCAGCATTGTGTCCATTCTCTCTGATTGTCCTGCCTGTGCTTCTATTCAAGCCCATCTGTCAATGGCTTTGTCTCAATAGTTTCTGAAATAGCATCTATTCTTCGATCAATTACAGTGAAAGGAGCACATTTTTTGTGCAAAAGATAGTTGGGCCAAGTGTTTTCAGTCAATGTATGAGAAGCCTGAGTGTAGACTGAACCTTTCTCTCTGTATGAGAAGCCTGAGACTGTAGACTGACCCTTTCTCTCTGTATGAGAAGCCTGAGAATGTAGACTGACCCTTTCTCTCTGTATGAGAAGCCTGAGACTGTAGACTGACCCTTTCTCTCTGTATGAGAAGCCTGAGACTGTAGACTGACCCTTTCTCTCTGTATGAGAGGCCTGAGACTGTAGACTGACCCTTTCTCTCTGTATGAGAAGCCTGAGACTGTAGACTGACCCTTTCTCTCTGTATGAGAAGCCTGAAACTGTAGACTGACCCTTTCTCTCTGTATGAGAGGCCTGAGACTGTAGACTGACCCTTTCTCTCTGTATGAGAAGCCTGAGACTGTAGACTGACCCTTTCTCTCTGTATGAGAGGCCTGAGACTGTAGACTGACCCTTTCTCTCTGTATGAGAAGCCTGAGACTGTAGACTGACCCTTTCTCTCTGTATGAGAGGCCTGAGACTGTAGACTGACCATCTCTCTCCCTGCAAACCCTTCATCTCTCCTTTTCTGGCACACCAAGTATTTAGTATAGGTGGCTGGAGATTGTAGAGTCTTCCAAGCTGACCCTATCTCTCTCTGCCTTTGTCTCTCTATAATTTCCTTTCCCTCCCTCTCTCCACTCATCCAGTTTCACACCAGGTCTCAGAGGAGGAGCAGAGTGGACTGGACCTGGGCGCCAGCGAGCCTGTTTGCTTTACTAAGTGATCCCAGTCACTGAGAAGAGGAGATGGTTATGGAAGATTGACATGAAGACACCGGGACCAACTCTCTGTCTCTCTCTGTGTCTCTCTTCCTCTCTTTCGGTCTCCATCTTTCTCTTCCCCACTCTCTCTCTCTCTCTCATTATCCTTGTCGATGATCGCTCCCAGAGCTAAAAGTCCTCACGGCGTCTTTCTCCCCCCAGGTATGGTGTCTCGTTAAAACGTCTTCCGTTTAGACATCGATTGAGGCGCGCGCCTACGAAAATTGCCTACTTAAAAAACGTAAAGTGGTGACAAAGTATTTTTTTCCCTCATGAAGCTTTACTTTCAGCCTTTCAGTCAGCCTCTAGCTGTCAATGGGGAATGGGGATGGCGTCTCTGGTTGTCTTCTGAAGGCTTGGGCGTCTGGGGTTGGAAGTATTGTGTGTGTATGTGTGTGTGTGTGTGTTGGGGTCTAGACTGCTCTGCTACTCTGCTGTAGGTCCAGATGACTATCAGATGGTTGAACCACTCTATATGAAAGGTCCGAGAGTAGAGAAGAGAAGCTCTGAGGGGACGTGGCTCATAGAAGACCTCACTTCCTTATGTTCAACTGGCTCTGATTAGATTTGATGGCCGTGGATATGGCTGTGTATATAGTGTGGAAAGGAAGTTTCCTCTGTCGGTAATTAACATAGGATGAATTTAGAGGGGATGGTGTGGTTAGCTTTGTGTGTGTGTGTGTGTGTGTGTGTGTGTGTGTGTGTGTGTGTGTGTGTGTGTGTGTGTGTGTGTGTGTGTGTGTGTGTGTGTGTGTGTGTGTGTGTGTGTGTGTGTGTGTGTGTGTGTGTGTGTGTGTGTGTGTTGGATAGCTGTCTGTTGGGGATTATGATGAGAGGGAGCTTCATAATTAACCTCATAGCTCAAGTCAATAAACTGAGCCATCAAAGACAAAACGTTAAGTAAAGACGTATGAGAACATGACTAGATCAGATAAACATGACAAAATGGACTCTACTACAGATAAACATGACAAAATGGACTCTTCTACAGATAAACATGACAAAATGGACTCTTCTACAGATAAACATGACAAAATGGACTCTTCTACTGATAAACATGACAAAATGGACTCTTCTACAGATAAACATGACAAAATGGACTCTTCTACTGATAAACATGACAAAATGGACTCTTCTACAGATAAACATGACAAAATGGACTCTTCTACAGATAAACATGACAAAATGGACTCTTCTACAGATAAACATGACAACATAAGTACAAATCTATTTGAAGTTCTGCCTATAAAGGGCTTATAAACAAGGCCGTTTTCTAACTGCTTAATTAAGTATATTCATATGTGTATAAACAGCTTTCATTGAGCACTCCTCAAAAACCTGCGTCTCTCTCTATTCTCTGTCCAGTCTCCTCTAGATTCACAGTGCAGATCCAGCGGAGGCCCAATGTCTGCTAGTGACAGCCACTACAGGTTAGGACCTCTCCTCTCCATCCCTCTCTCTCCCTGACACTGATGCAGTCAGACTGGGAGCACTGAGGCTGCACAGAGAAGCCCGAATTCATTTTAGGATATGAAGGCCAAACAGCACTGAATGACAGGAGGCAAGGTACTGGGAGTGAGGGTGGGTGGATGAGTTGTATGTCTGTCTGTGAGTGTCTGTGATTGTTTGATTGTGTGTGTGTGTCTGTGTGTGCATGTGCGCGAGTCTTTCTCTCAGACAACGGGAGAGAGAGAGAGGAAGGCCGAAACTGGGCCATGTTGGGGTGAGAAGTGCCTTGTCATAGTATAGTCCTGTCTCTATGACAACGAGATGCAGTCACAGCCTATTAAAACCTCTTGAAGCTAGGGGGCAGAATTTTTATGTTTGGAAAAATAACGTTCCCATTGTAAGCTGCCTATTTCTCAGGTCTAGATGCTAGAATATGCATATAATTGACAGAGTAGGATAGAAAACTCTAAAGTTTCCAAAACTGTCAAAATATTGTCTGTGAGTATAACAGAACTGATTTTGCAGGCGAAAACCTGAGGAAATCCAACCCGGAAGTGACTTCTATTTTGAAAAATCACTGTTCCATTGCCTGCCTTTCGTCCATTTAAAGGGATATCAACCAGATTCCTTTTCCTGTGGCTTCCTCAGGGTGTGAACAGTCTTTAGACATAGTTTCAAGCTTTTATTTTGAAAAAATGAGCGAGATTTATCAAAACGCATCAGTGGATACACGGATGTCCCTCCATTAGTTGTTGCGCGCGACACTCGTTGCTTGACATTTTCTTTCTCTCCAGTATTGAATAGTTTACAGTCCGGTTGAAATATTATCGATTATTGGTGTTAAAAACAACCTGACGATTGATTATTAAAAACGTTTGACATGTTTCTACGACCTTTACGGAAACTATATGGAATTTTCGTCAAGCCTTGATGACTTGCCTAAGGCTGTGGAATACTCAACATAACGCGCCAAACAAATTGAGTTTTTTTATATAAATTTTTCTTTATCGAACAAAAATAACATTTATTGTGTAACTGGGAGTCTCGTGAGTGCAAACATCCAAAGATCATCAAAGGTAAGCGATTAATTTTATTGCTCTTCTGGCTTTCGTGACCAATCTACATGGCTGCTAGGTGTTCTTAATGTTTTGTCTAGTGATCGATAAACTCACAAACGCTTAGATTGCTTTCGCTGTAAAGCATATTTTCAAAATCTGACACGACAGGTGGATTAACAAAAGCTAAGCTGTGTTTTGCTATATTGCATTTGTGATTTCATGATTATAAATATTTTTAGCTAGTTTTTGTATTTGGCGCTCTGCAATTCAGCGGTTGTTTACGAAAATGATCCCACTAAAGGGATCCGTGCGTCAAGAAGTTAACAGAGCCTCCTGTCTCCTATCCACAGTCTGGCTACTGCCCTCTGCTCTGAATGGCTCTAATGTCACATTAGGAGAAACTAGTCCTCTCTGTGTACTTGAGATGCACTTAAACCTTCATTTCAACTTTAACCCCAACTACATTGGGTCAGCAATTACCAGACTTAAATCTACAACACATGTCAAACAATGATCATAAAAGACAGCAATGTTAAAACAACAGACACACAGTTCAGACAGAGGTTTCAACCGCATGCCAGGGAAACAGGACATATAGACGAGCTAGAATGGGAAAACGAACTATATTTAACTTCTCTATAAGAGTCTGTCTGGCTATCAATCAGACTAACTAGAAACAGATGGAAGTTCCGGGCATTTCCATAAGCACACATTGAGAATAGAGAAACGTTCTGTTGTCATTAAAGAGAGAAACTGTTGTGTTAGTAAATAGAGTGAACGTACCAACAATCCTGTGCCTCACCATTACAAGATGTTGCGAGAACATTATACAGTAAAGAGAGGGAACGTTGTGCATTAAAGAGAGGGAACGTTGAGGTAACGTTGTGCATTAAAGAGAGGGAATGTTGAGGGAATGTTGTACAGTAAAGAGAGAAAACGTTGATGGAATGTTGTGGAGTAAAGTAAGGGAACATTGTGCAGTAAAGAGAGGGAACGTTGTGCAGTAAAGAGAGGGAACGTTGTGCGGTAAAGAGAGGGAACGTTGAAGGAATGTTGTGCAGTAAAGAGAGGGAATGTTGTGCAGTAAAGAGAGGGAACGTTGTGCAGTAAAGAGAGGGAGCGTTGTGCAGTAAAGAGAGGGAGCGTTGTGCAGTAAAGAGAGGGAGCGTTGTGCAGTAAAGAGAGGGAGCGTTGTGCAGTAAAGAGAGGGAGCGCTGTGCAGTAAAGAGAGGGAACATTGTGCAGTAAAGAGAGGGAGCGTTGTGCAGTAAAGAGAGGGAACGTTGTGCAGTAAAGAGAGGGAGCGCTGTGCAGTAAAGAGAGGGAACATTGTGCAGTAAAGAGAGGGAGCGTTGTGCAGTAAAGAGAGGGAACGTTGTGCAGTAAAGAGAGGGAACGTTGTGCAGTAAAGAGAGGGAATGTTGTGCAGTAAAGAGAGGGAACATTGTGCAGTAAAGAGAAGGAGCGTTGTGCAGTAAAGAGAGGGGACGTTGTGCAGTAAAGAGAGGGAACATTGTGCAGTAAAGAGAGGGAGCGTTGTGCAGTAAAGAGAGGGAACGTTGAAGGAATGTTGTGCAGTAAAGAGAGGGAGCGCTGTGCAGTAAAGAGAGGGAACGTTGTGCAGTAAAGAGAGGGAGCGTTGTGCAGTAAAGAGAGGGAACGTTATGGGAATGTTGTGCAATAAAGAGAGGGAACAATGTGAGGATGTTTTGCACATTGTTGGAACGGTATAGAGCGCAGATAGAGAACGTTGTGAGAACATTGTAGGAACGTTGTGCCTTACCATTCCAGGACATTTTGAGAACATTCTATACTAAAGAGAGAAGGTTGTGGGAACGTTGTGCAGTCAAGGGAGAGAAGGTTGTGGGAACATTGTAGGGACGTTGTGCCTTACCATTACAGGACATGTTGAGGACATTATATACTAAAAAGAGAGAAGGTTGTGGGAACGTTGTGCAGTCAAGGGAGAGAAGGTTGTGGGAACATTGTAGGGACGTTGTGCCTTACCATTACAGGACATTTTGAGGACATTATATACTAAAAAGAGAGAAGGTTGTGGGAACGTTGTGCAGTCAAGGGAGAGAAGGTTGTGGGAACATTGTAGGGGCGTTGTGCCTTACCATTACAGGCGAGGCCGTGGTGGCTGTGAGCTGTGACCTGCGTTACAGGTAAGTACAGCGTGGCTGTGTACTCTTCCTCGTCCTCGTCCGACTCATGGACCGCCGGATGGGCGCTGGCGCTACTTAGCAACGAGCTCTGGTTGTCATGGAGATTGGGTGATGGTGGTTGCGAGTGTGAATGGTCAGTAACTGATGGGCTGGGTAGAGAGGATGGCATGGGAGAACCTAAAGAAAAGAATTAAACCACCCATAAACAATAAGACTAACAAACAAAAAAACAAACAACACAAAATGAAACTATGGCAACAGAACATACAGGTTTTGCTAGTAGAAATCATACTGACATAGAAAGTGATCATGGGACATTGTGACAGTTGGTTTGCCTGAGTGAATACTTGGTTTGTCAGTCAATAACCGTGTCATCATTGCATCTGTGTTCACTAGATTGTGTATCTTCCTCTGGCATACATAACAACTTGGAGACCGTGGCCATTTGACTAGCTAGTCATGGTTATCACACATTTCCAACTTGAGTTCCTGCAAAATTCAGTCCACAATCACCCTCTTCCTAGACACCACACACATACAGAAATACACTGACACATTCATACAAAGCCAACTGGTTTCCAAGGATGTGTTAAGTGCGTATCGAGTTCACACACACACACACACACACACACACACACACACACACACACACACACACACACACACACACACACACACAGTGCATCTTGGTTTGAAAGGTAATGATAACATGTTATTTTTCTCTGACTCTCCACACACAATACCTTCATCACAGATACAGAGTAGCAATGGCTGCACACCGCAGAGACAACAACACCGCAGAGACAACAACACTGCAGAGACAACAACACTGCAGAGACAACAACACTGCAGAGACAACAACACCGCAGAGACAACAACACCGCAGAGACAACAACACTGCAGAGACAACAACACTGCAGAGACAACAACACTGCAGAGACAACAACACCGCAGAGACAACAACACTGCAGAGAAAACAACACCGCAGAGAAAACAACACCGCAGAGACAACAACACCGCAGAGACAACAACACCGCAGAGACAACAACACCGCAGAGACAACAACACTGCAGAGACAACAACACTGCAGAGACAACAACACCGCAGAGACAACAACACCGCAGAGACAACAACACCGCAGAGACAACAACACCGCAGAGACAACAACACCGCAGAGACAACAACACCGCAGAGACAACAACACTGCAGAGACAACAACACTGCAGAGACAACAACACCGCAGAGACAACAACACCGCAGAGACAACAACACCGCAGAGACAACAACACCGCAGAGACAACAACACTGCAGAGACAACAACACTGCAGAGACAACAACACCGCAGAGACAACAACACCGCAGAGACAACAACACGGCAGAGACAACACCGCAGAGACAACAACACCGCAGAGACAACAACACCGCAGAGACAACAACACCGCAGAGACAACAACACCGCAGAGACAACAACACTGCAGAGACAACAACACTGCAGAGACAACAACACTGCAGAGACAACAACACTGCAGAGACAACAACACTGCAGAGACAACACCGCAGAGACAACAACACTGCAGAGACAACAACACTGCAGAGACAACAACACCGCAGAGAAAACGACACTGCAGAGACAACAACACTGCAGAGACAACTACACTGCAGAGACACCAACACTGCAGAGACAACACTGCAGAGACAACAACACCGCAGAGACAACAACACCGCAGAGACAACAACACCGCAGAGACAACAACACCGCAGAGACAACAACACCGCAGAGACAACAACACTGCAGAGACAACAACACTGCAGAGACAACAACACCGCAGAGACAACACTGCAGAGACAACAACACTGCAGAGACAACAACACCGCAGAGACAACAACACCGCAGAGACAACAACACCGCAGAGACAACAACACTGCAGAGACAACAACACTGCAGAGACAACAACACCGCAGAGACAACAACACCGCAGAGACAACAACACCGCAGAGACAACAACACCGCAGAGACAACAACACCGCAGAGACAACAACACCGCAGAGACAACAACACCGCAGAGACAACAACACCGCAGAGACAACAACACCGCAGAGACAACAACACCGCAGAGACAACAACACCGCAGAGACAACAACACCGCAGAGAAAACGACACTGCAGAGACAAAACCGCAGAGACAACAACACCGCAGAGACAACAACACTGCAGAGACAACAACACCGTAGAGACAACAACACCGCAGAGACAACAACACTGCAGAGACAACAACACCGCAGAGAAAACAACACCGCAGAGACAACAACACTGCAGAGACAACAACACTGCAGAGACAACAACACTGCAGAGACAACAACACTGCAGAGACAACAACACCGCAGAGACAACAACACCGCAGAGACAACAACACTGCAGAGACAACAACACCGCAGAGACAACAACACCGCAGAGACAACAACACCGCAGAGACAACAACACCGCAGAGACAACAACACCGCAGAGACAACAACACCGCAGAGACAACAACACCGCAGAGACAACAACACTGCAGAGACAACAACACCGCAGAGACAACAACACCGCAGAGACAACAACACCGCAGAGACAACAACACCGCAGAGACAACAACACCGCAGAGACAACAACACCGCAGAGACAACAACACCGCAGAGACAACAACACCGCAGAGACAACAACACCGCAGAGACAACAACACCGCAGAGACAACAACACCGCAGAGAAAACGACACTGCAGAGACAACACCGCAGAGACAACAACACCGCAGAGACAACAACACTGCAGAGACAACAACACCGTAGAGACAACAACACCGCAGAGACAACAACACTGCAGAGACAACAACACCGCAGAGAAAACAACACCGCAGAGACAACAACACCGCAGAGACAACAACACTGCAGAGACAACAACACTGCAGAGACAACAACACTGCAGAGACAACAACACTGCAGAGACAACAACACCGCAGAGACAACAACACTGCAGAGACAACAACACCGCAGAGACAACAACACTGCAGAGACAACAACACCGCAGAGACAACAACACTGCAGAGACAACAACACCGCAGAGACAACAACACCGCAGAGACAACAACACCGCAGAGACAACAACACCGCAGAGACAACAACACCGCAGAGACAACAACACCGCAGAGACAACAACACCGCAGAGACAACAACACCGCAGAGACAACAACACTGCAGAGACAACAACACTGCAGAGACAACAACACTGCAGAGACAACAACACTGCAGAGACAACAACACCGCAGAGACAACAACACCGCAGAGACAACAACACTGCAGAGACAACAACACCGCAGAGACAACAACACCGCAGAGACAACAACACTGCAGAGACAACAACACCGCAGAGACAACAACACTGCAGAGACAACAACACTGCAGAGACAACAACACTGCAGAGACAACAACACCACAGAGAAAACACTGCAGAGACAACAACACTGCAGAGACAACAACACCGCAGAGACAACAACACTGCAGAGACAACAACACCGCAGAGAAAACGACACTGCAGAGACAACAACACTGCAGAGACACTCCTGGAGTGCGCCCCAAATGGCATTCTATTGTCATTTATAGTGCACTACTTTAGATCAGTCTCTAAGGCTGTTATTAGCAGATCACACAGGAAAGAGCACCCACCCCTCTTTTGTAACTCGGCCCTAAAGCCCAATTTCCTGCAGCGATTGTTGTGGGGAGACCGTCTGAAATGGGGAGGACAATATCCTGCAGCGATTGTTGTGGGGAGACCGTCTGAAATGGGGGAGGACAATTTCCGATTTTTCCGGGAGGAGGGAGAGGCAGGCTTCTGAAGAAATGACTGAGTCGCCAGAAAGACGGAGACGGGATTCTTTAATCAAAACGCTGACGGCCTTCTGAGCTTTATCTTATGGTCAACTAGCCCAGAATGATGAAGACATACTACATTCTACAACCGTCTCATATGGAAATGTATTACCATGTTTCACATCTACGCTACCGGGCCGCTTGCTGCTGGGCTTTTTCAACTTACAAGATTGAGAAACCGAGATAGTCGCCTCGTACGTACAGTAGGACTTTCACCGCGGTCTACTTGATGGCAGCGCCAGGCCACATCCACATCAGCTGTATTCTCATAGAGTCATCAAGACATAACAGGCTATATACCCTCCAGGCAGGATAACAGGCGACGATGGGGAAGTGTGTGTGTGTGTGTGTGGGTGTGTGTGTGTGTGTGTGTGTGTGTGTGTGTGTGTGTGTGTGTGTGGGTGTGTGTGTGTGTGTGTGTGTGTGTGTGTGTGTGTGTGTGTGTGTGTGTGTGTGTGTGTGTGTGTGTGTGTGTGTGTGTGTGTGTGTAGGCTGTGATAAGGAAGTGTGGCAGTAAATACATAACAGCTCACTTAGTTGTGACAGATAACTCCATCAAGGATTTAGCGGTCCCAATTCACTGAACCCACAGCTATACGCATCTCAAATATTGCTGTCTGTTTACAGCACTTAAACCCTCCATCCATCCATCTTATAGCAGCCATATATACACAAACATACAAATACACTACATCTATGGCAGAAAGTCAGAAAATACAAAATAGGTTATACATTCATTATTTAACAGAGTGTGTGTGTGTGTGTGTGTGTGGCCTGTCAGCGTGCTCTGTTCAAGTGTGTGTGTGTGTGCACTGCCCTACTTTGACTCCAGAGAGTTCTCACTGTGTAGTCCATACTGTGTTAAGTGTCCCTGAAGTCATGTAATTATTTTCTCTTGCTCCTGTTCCCATCATGCCCTCCTCTCTCCACACAAATCTCCAACAGTCAGAGGGGAAAAGGACAGGAACGGGAAAAAACAAGCGTACTACTTTTAATTCATCAGACGTTTCTTTCCGTCTGTATTTGTGAGTGGCCAGCGTGTATTGCTTGCACTCTGGGGTGTTAGGCTGGGTTTCTGTATAAGCACTTAGTGACAACTGCTGATGTTAAAAGGGCTTTATAGATGAATGTGATTGATTGATGGAGGGCTACTGTGTTACATACAGCTGATGGGAGAAACATAATTAGAAGCAGAGAAGTCGTGTGGGTTCTATCTCTGTTCCATACTGCTCAGCCCTGTATCAGTTCTATCTCTGTTCCATACTGCTCAGCCCTGTATCAGTTCTATCTCTGTTCTATACTGCTCAGCCCTGTATCAGTTCTATCTCTGTTCCATACTGCTCAGCCCTGTATCAGTTCTATCTCTGTTCCATACTGCTCAGCCCTGTATCAGTTCTATCTCTGTTCTATACTGCTCAGCCCTGTATCAGTTCTATCTCTGTTCCATACTGCTCAGCCCTGTATCAGTTCTATCTCTGTTCTATACTGCTCAGCCCTGTATCAGTTCTATCTCTGTTCTATACTGCTCAGCCCTGTATCAGTTCTATCTCTGTTCCATACTGCTCAGCCCTGTATAAGTTCTATCTCTGTTCTATACTGCTCAGCCCTGTATCAGTTCTATCTCTGTTCTATACTGCTCAGCCCTGTATCAGTTCTATCTCTGTTCCATACTGCTCAGCCCTGTATCAGCTCTATCTCTGTTCCATACTGCTCAGCCCTGTATCAGTTCTATCTCTGTTCTATACTGCTCAGCCTGTATCAGTTCTATCTCTGTTCTATACTGCTCAGCCCTGTATCAGTCCTATCTCTGTTCCATACTGCTCAGCCCTGTATCAGTTATATCTCTGTTCCATACTGCTCAGCCCTGTATCAGTTATATCTCTGTTCTATACTGCTCAGCCCTGTATCAGTTCTATCTCCGTTCTATACTGCTCAGCCCTGTATCAGTTCTATCTCTGTTCTATACTGCTCAGCCCTGTATCAGTTCTATCTCTGTTCTATACTGCTCAGCCCTGTATCAGTTCTATCTCTGTTCCATACTGCTCAGCCCTGTATCAGTTATATCTCTGTTCCATACTGCTCAGCCCTGTATCAGTTCTATCTCTGTTCTATACTGCTCAGCCCTGTATCAGTTCTATCTCTGTTCTATACTGCTCAGCCCTGTATCAGTTCTATCTCTGTTCCATACTGCTCAGCCCTGTATCAGTTCTATCTCTGTTCTATACTGCTCAGCCCTGTATCAGTTATATCTCTGTTCTATACTGCTCAGCCCTGTATCAGTTCTATCTCTGTTCTATACTGCTCAGCCCTGTATCAGTTCTATCTCTGTTCCATACTGCTCAGCCCTGTATCAGTTATATCTCTGTTCCATACTGCTCAGCCCTGTATCAGTTCTATCTCTGTTCTATACTGCTCAGCCCTGTATCAGTTCTATCTCTGTTCTATACTGCTCAGCCCTGTATCAGTTCTATCTCTGTTCTATACTGCTCAGCCCTGTATCAGCTCTATCTCTGTTCTATACTGCTCAGCCCTGTATCAGTTCTATCTCTGTTCTATACTGCTCAGCCCTGTATCAGTTCTATCTCTGTTCTATACTGCTCAGCCCTGTATCAGTTCTATCTCTGTTCTATACTGCTCATCCCTGTATCAGTTCTATCTCTGTTCCATACTGCTCAGCCCTGTATCAGTTCTATCTCTGTTCTATACTGCTCAGCCCTGTATCAGTTATATCTCTGTTCTATACTGCTCAGCCCTGTATCAGTTCTATCTCTGTTCTATACTGCTCAGCCCTGTATCAGTTATATGTCTGTTCCATACTACTCAGCCCTGTATCAGTTCTATCTCTGTTCTATACTGTTCAGCCCTGTATCAGTTCTATCTCTGTTCTATACTGCTCAGCCCTGTATCAGTTCTATCTCTCTTCTATACTGCTCAGCCCTGTATCAGTTCTATCTCTGTTCTATACTGCTCAGACCTGTATCAGTTCTATCTCTGTTCTATACTGCTCAGCCCTGTATCAGTTCTATCTCTGTTCTATACTGCTCAGCCCTGTATCAGTTCTATCTCTGTTCTATACTGCTCAGCCCTGTATCAGTTCTATCTCTGTTCTATACAGCTCAGCCCTGTATCAGTTCTATCTCTGTTCTATACTGCTCAGCCCTGTATCAGTTCTATCTCTGTTCCATACTGCTCAGCCCTGTATCAGTTCTATCTCTGTTCTATACTGCTCAGCCCTGTATCAGTTATATCTCTGTTCTATACTGCTCAGCCCTGTATCAGTTCTATCTCTGTTCTATACTGCTCAGCCCTGTATCAGTTCTATCTCTGTTCCATACTGCTCAGCCCTGTATCAGTTATTGTAACGGTCCTGACCTGTTTTATGTTGTTTTGTATGTGTTTTACGTCAGGGCATGTGTTTTGGGTGGGCAGTCTATGTTATCTGTTTCTATGTTGGTTTTGGGTTGCCTGGTATGGCTCTTGATTAGAGGCAGGTGGTTTGCGTTTTCCTCTAATTAAGAGTCATATTTAGGTAGGGCGTTCTCACTGTTTGTTTGTGGGTGATTGTCTTCCGTGTCTGTATGTTATTTCGTACCACACGGGACTGTTTCGGTTTATGTAGTCTGTTTCCATTTCGTGCGTTCTTCGTGTCAATGTAAGTTCTCATGTTTAGGTCAGTCTACGTCGTTTGTTATTTTGTATCATTTCAAGTGTAGTTCGTGTTCGTTTTTCGTCTTGTTTAATAAATATGTATTCAAACTTCGCTGCGCCTTGGTTCCCTCAATACTCCTCCTTTTCCGAAGATGGAGAGGAGGAGGATCGCCGTTACAGAATCACCCACCAAACCAGAGCCAAGCAGCGGAGTCAACGGAGAAAGGGACAGGAAAAGAAGGAGCAATGGACATGGGACGATATATTGGACGGAAAGGGTTGCTACACATGGGAGGAGATCCTGGCTGGTAGGGATCGCCTCCCATGGGAACAGCTGGAGGCACTGAGGAGAGCAGAGGCTACCGGAGAGAGGAACCGGAGCTATGAGGGAACGCGTCTGGCACGGAAGCCAAAAAAGCCCGTAAGTAACTCCCAAAAATTTCTTGGGGGGAGGCTAGGAGGTAGTGGGCCAAGGGCAGGTAGGAGACCTGCGCCCACTTCCCAGGCTTACCGTGGAGAGCGGGAGTACGGGCAGGCGCCGTGTTACGCAGTAGAGCGCACGGTGTCTCCTGTACGAGTGCATAGCCCAGTGCGGGTTATTCCACCTCCCCGCACTGGTAGTGCTAGATTGGGTATTGAGCCAGGTGTCATGAGGCCGGCTCAACGCGTCTGGTCTCCAGTGCGTCTCCTCGGGCCGGCATACATGGCACCTGCCTTACGCATGGTTTCCCCGGTTCGCCTACATAGCCCGGTGCGGGTTATTCCACCTCCCCGCACTGGTCGGGCAACCGGGAGTATTCAACCAGGTAAGGTTGGGCAGGCTCAATGCTCAAGAGTGCCAGTACGCCTCCACGGTCCGGTATTTCCGGCGCCACCTCCCCGCCCCAGCCTAGTACCTACAGTGTCTACACTACGCACTAGGCTACCAGTGCGTATCCTGAGCCCTGTTCCTCCTCCACGCACTCTCCCTGTAGTGCGTGTATCTAGCCCGGTGCCTCCAGTTCCGGCACCACGCACTAAGCCACCTGTGCGTCTCCAGAGCCATAAACACACTGTATCTTCTCCCCCTACTAATCCTGATGTGCTTGTCCTCAGCCCGGTGTCACCAGTGCCGGTACCTCGCATCAGGTATAGAGTGGGCTTTGAGAATGCAGTGTGCCCTGTCCCTGCTCCCCGCACTAGTAGGAAGGTGCTTATCCTTAGCCCGGTGCCTCCAGTTTCGGCACCACGCACCAGGTCTACAGTGCGCCGTATCCGGCCAGAGCCATCCGTCTCCCCAGCGCCATCTGAGCCATCCGTCTCCCCAGCGCCATCTGAGCCATCCGTCTCCCTAGCGCCATCTGAGCCATCCGTCTCCCCAGCGCCGTCTGAGCCATCCGTCTGCCATGAGCCTGCAAAGCCGCCCGTCTGTCATGAGCCTGCAAAGCCGCCCGTCTGCCATGAGCCTACAGAGCCGTCCGCCAGACAGGAGCCGCTAGAGCCGTCCGCCAGACAGGAGCCGCTAGAGCCGTCCGCCAGACAGGAGCCGCTAGAGCCGTCCGCCAGACAGGAGCCGCTAGAGCCGTCCGCCAGACAGGAGCCGCTAGAGCCGTCCGCCAGACAGGAGCCGCTAGAGCCGTCCGCCAGACAGGATCTGCCAGAGCCGCCAACCAGACAGGATCTGCCAGAGCCGCCAACCAGACAGGATCTGCCAGAGCCGCCAACCAGACAGGATCTGCCAGAGCCGCCAACCAGACAGGATCTGCCAGAGCCGCCAACCAGACAGGATCTGCCAGAGCCGCCAACCAGACTGGATCTGCCAGAGCCGCCAACCAGACTGGATCTGCCAGAGCCGCCAGCGAGCCATGAGCAGCCAGAGCCGTCAGAGAGCCATGAGCGTCGAGAGCCGTCAGCCTGCCATGAGCGTCGAGAGCCGTCAGTCTGCCATGAGCGTCGAGAGCCGTCAGCCTGCATAGACCTGCCAGAGTCCCTCAGCCAGGATCTGCCAGAGTTTATCAGCCGGGACCTGCCCCTTGTCCCGGTGTTGCCCCTTGTCCCGGTGTTGCCCCTTGTCCCGGTGCTGCCCCTTGTCCCGGTGCTGCCCCTTGTCCCGGTGCTGCCCCTTGTCCCGGTGCTGCCCCTTGTCCCGGTGCTGCCCCTTGTCCCGGTGCTGCCCCTTGTCCCGGTGCTGCCCCTTGTCCCGGTGCTGCCCCTTGTCCCGGTGCTGCCCCTTGTCCCGGTGCTGCCCCTTGTCCCGGTGCTGCCCCTTGTCCCGGTGCTGCCCCTTGTCTCGGTGCTGCCCCTTGTCCCGGTGCTGCCCCTTGTCCCGGTGCTGCCCCTTGTCCCGGTGCTGCCCCTTGTCCCGGTGCTGCCCCTTCTCCTGGTGCTGGCCGTTTATTTAGGGGATGTGAGTTTTAGGGTGGTCATTGGGAGGGGTAGACAGAAGCGTTGGGTGACTATGGTGGTGTGGGGACAGCGTCCAGAGCCGGAGCCACCACCGTGGTCAACTGCCCACCCAGACCCTCCCCTGGACTTTGTGCTGGTGCGCCTGGCGTTCGCACCTTGAGGGGGGGGTTCTGTAACGGTCCTGACCTGTTTTATGTTGTTTTGTATGTGTTTTAGGTCAGGGCATGTGTTTTGGGTGGGCAGTCTATGTTATCTGTTTCTATGTTGGTTTTGGGTTGCCTGGTATGGCTCTTGATTAGAGGCAGGTGGTTTGCGTTTTCCTCTAATTAAGAGTCATATTTAGGTAGGGCGTTCTCACTGTTTGTTTGTGGGTGATTGTCTTCCGTGTCTGTATGTTATTTCGTACCACACGGGACTGTTTCGGTTTATGTAGTCTGCTTCCATTTCGTGCGTTCTTCGTGTCAATGTAAGTTCTCATGTTTAGGTCAGTCTACGTCGTTTGTTATTTTGTATCATTTCAAGTGTAGTTCGTGTTCGTTTTTCGTCTTGTTTAATAAATATGTATTCAAACTTCGCTGCGCCTTGGTTCCCTCAATACTCCTCCTTTTCCGAAGATGGAGAGGAGGAGGATCGCCGTTACAGTTATATCTCTGTTCCATACTGCTCAGCCCTGTATCAGTTCTATCTCTGTTCTATACTGCTCAGCCCTGTATCAGTTCTATCTCTGTTCTATACTGCTCAGCCCTGTATCAGTTCTATCTCTGTTCCATACTGCTCAGCCCTGTATCAGTTCTATCTCTGTTCTATACTGCTCAGCCCTGTATCAGTTCTATCTCTGTTCTATACTGCTCAGCCCTGTATCAGTCCTATCTCTGTTCCATACTGCTCAGCCCTGTATCAGTTATATCTCTGTTCCATACTGCTCAGCCCTGTATCAGTTATATCTCTGTTCTATACTGCTCAGCCCTGTATCAGTTCTATCTCCGTTCTATACTGCTCAGCCCTGTATCAGTTCTATCTCTGTTCCATACTGCTCAGCCATGTATCAGTTATATCTCTGTTCTATGCTGCTCAGCCCTGTATCAGTTATATCTCTGTTCCATACTGCTCAGCCCTGTATCAGTTATATCTCTGTTCCATACTGCTCAGCCCTGTATCAGTTATATCTGTTCTATACTGCTCAGCCCTGTATCAGTTCTATCTATGTTCTATACTGCTCAGCCCTGTATCAGTTGTATCTCTGTTCTATACTGCTCAGCCCTGTATCAGTTCTATCTCTGTTCTATACTGCTCAGCCCTGTATCAGTTCTATCTCTGTTCTATACTGCTCAGCCCTGTATCAGTTATATCTCTGTTCTATGCTGCTTAGCCCTGTATCAGTTATATCTCTGTTCTATACTGCTCAGCCCTGTATCAGTTCTATCTCTGTTCTATACTGCTCAGCCCTGTATCAGTTATATCTCTGTTCTATGCTGCTCAGCCCTGTATCAGTTATATCTCTGTTCCATACTGCTCAGCCCTGTATCAGTTATATCTGTTCTATACTGCTCAGCCCTGTATCAGTTCTATCTATGTTCTATACTGCTCAGCCCTGTATCAGTTATATCTGTTCTATACTGCTCAGCCCTGTATCAGTTCTATCTATGTTCTATACTGCTCAGCCCTGTATCAGTTATATCTGTTCTATACTGCTCAGCCCTGTATCAGTCCTATCTCTGTTCCATACTGCTCAGCCCTGTATCAGTTATATCTCTGTTCCATACTGCTCAGCCCTGTATCAGTTATATCTCTGTTCTATACTGCTCAGCCCTGTATCAGTTCTATCTCCGTTCTATACTGCTCAGCCCTGTATCAGTTCTATCTCTGTTCCATACTGCTCAGCCATGTATCAGTTATATCTCTGTTCTATGCTGCTCAGCCCTGTATCAGTTATATCTCTGTTCCATACTGCTCAGCCCTGTATCAGTTATATCTCTGTTCCATACTGCTCAGCCCTGTATCAGTTATATCTGTTCTATACTGCTCAGCCCTGTATCAGTTCTATCTATGTTCTATACTGCTCAGCCCTGTATCAGTTGTATCTCTGTTCTATACTGCTCAGCCCTGTATCAGTTCTATCTCTGTTCTATACTGCTCAGCCCTGTATCAGTTCTATCTCTGTTCTATACTGCTCAGCCCTGTATCAGTTATATCTCTGTTCTATGCTGCTTAGCCCTGTATCAGTTATATCTCTGTTCTATACTGCTCAGCCCTGTATCAGTTCTATCTCTGTTCTATACTGCTCAGCCCTGTATCAGTTATATCTCTGTTCTATGCTGCTCAGCCCTGTATCAGTTATATCTCTGTTCCATACTGCTCAGCCCTGTATCAGTTATATCTGTTCTATACTGCTCAGCCCTGTATCAGTTCTATCTATGTTCTATACTGCTCAGCCCTGTATCAGTTATATCTGTTCTATACTGCTCAGCCCTGTATCAGTTCTATCTATGTTCTATACTGCTCAGCCCTGTATCAGTTATATCTGTTCTATACTGCTCAGCCCTGTATCAGTTCTATCTATGTTCTATACTGCTCAGCCCTGTATCAGTTCTATCTATGTTCTATACTGCTCAGCCCTGTATCAGTTCTATCTATGTTCTATACTGCTCAGCCCTGTATCAGTTCTATCTATGTTCTATACTGCTCAGCCCTGTATCAGTTCTATCTATGTTCTATACTGCTCAGCCCTGTATCAGTTCTATCTATGTTCTATACTGCTCAGCCCTGTATCAGTTCTATCTATGTTCTATACTGCTCAGCCCTGTATCAGTTCTATCTATGTTCTATACTGCTCAGCCCTGTATCAGTTCTATCTATGTTCTATACTGCTCAGCCCTGTATCAGTTCTATCTATGTTCTATACTGCTCAGCCCTGTATCAGTTCTATCTATGTTCTATACTGCTCAGCCCTGTATCAGTTCTATCTATGTTCTATACTGCTCAGCCCTGTATCAGTTCTATCTATGTTCTATACTGCTCAGCCCTGTATCAGTTCTATCTATGTTCTACACTGCTCAGCCCTGTATCAGTTCTATCTATGTTCTATACTGCTCAGCCCTGTATCAGTTCTATCTCTGTTCTATACTGCTCAGCCCTGTATCAGTTCTATCTATGTTCCATACTGCTCAGCCCTGTATCAGTTATATCTGTTCTATACTGCTCAGCCCTGTATCAGTTCTATCTATGTTCTATACTGCTCAGCCCTGTATCAGTTCTATCTCTGTTCCATACTGCTCAGCCCTGTATCAGTTATATAAAATGTGACATTTTATTTTACAAAAGTAGATATTAAAAACTGTAGCTGGTACCTTGCCTTAGGTGATATGTCCCCTCTTCTTCCATATTACACCAACCACTTTAATAATGAGGACAGTCAATTGTGAGAGGAAGCTGAGCGTGTGTGTGTGTATCGCCTGTGGTCAATGTCTCTCTTGATGCTCCTGAACAATCACTCTTAATTAAGAGGAAAGTACAGACAAGGCCGCAGAGAGTTAGGGAGAGAGAGTTAGGGAGAGAGAGAGAGAGAGAGAGAGAGAGAGAGAGAGAGAGAGAGAGAGAGAGAGAGAGAGAGAGAGAGAGAGAGAGAGAGAGAGAGAGAGAGAGAGAGAGAGAGAGAGAGAGAGAGATGGGGAATAGATAGACAGTATATAGACGAACAGATATAGTATGATAGAGAGAAAATTGAGAGAGACTGATAGAGATGTTAAAGGTTGTAATAGACTGATAGAGATGTTAAAGGTTGTAATAGACTGATAGAGATGTTAAAGGTTGTAATAGACTGATAGAGATGTTAAAGGTTGTAATAGACTGAGATGTTAAAGGTTGTAATAGACTGAGATGTTAAAGGTTGCAATAGACTGACAGAGATGTTAAAGGTTGCAATAGACTGACAGAGATGTTAAAGGTTGTAATAGACTGACAGAGATGTTAAAAATTGTAATAGACTGACAGAGATGTTAAAGGTTGTAATAGACTGACAGAGATGTTAAAGGTTGTATTAGACTGACAGAGATGTTAAAGGTTGTAATAGACTGATAGAGATGTTAAAGGTTGTAATAGACTGACAGAGATGTTAAAGATTGTAATAGACTGACAGAGATGTTAAAGGTTGTAATAGACTGACAGAGATGTTAAAGGTTGTAATAGACTGATAGAGATGTTAAAGGTTGTAATAGACTGATAGAGATGTTAAAGATTGTAATAGACTGACAGAGATGTTAAAGGTTGTAATAGACTGAGATGTTAAAGGTTGCAATAGACTGACAGAGATGTTAAAGGTTGCAATAGACTGACAGAGATGTTAAAAATTGTAATAGACTGACAGAGATGTTAAAAATTGTAATAGACTGACAGAGATGTTAAAGGTTGTAATAGACTGACAGAGATGTTAAAGGTTGTATTAGACTGACAGAGATGTTAAAGGTTGTAATAGACTGATAGAGATGTTAAAGGTTGTAATAGACTGACAGAGATGTTAAAGATTGTAATAGACTGACAGAGATGTTAAAGGTTGTAATAGACTGACAGAGATGTTAAAGGGTGTAATAGACTGACAGAGATGTTAAAGGGTGTAATAGACTGACAGAGATGTTAAAGGGTGTAATAGACTGACAGAGATGTTAAAGGTTGTAATAGACAGAGATGTTAAAGGTTGTAATAGACAGAGATGTTAAAGGTTGTAATAGACTGACAGAGATGTTAAAGGTTGTAATAGACTGAGATGTTAAAGGTTGCAATAGACTTACAGAGATGTTAAAGGTTGCAATAGACTGACAGAGATGTTAAAGGTTGCAATAGACTGACAGAGATGTTAAAGGTTGCAATAGACTGACAGAGATGTTAAAGATTGCAATAGACTGACAGAGATGTTAAAGGTTGTAATAGACAGAGATGTTAAAGGTTGTAATAGACAGAGATGTTAAAGGTTGTAATAGACAGAGATGTTAAAGGTTGTAATAGACTGACAGAGATGTTAAAGGTTGCAATAGACTGATAGAGATGTTAAAGGTTGTAATAGACTGATATGTTAAAGGTTGTAATAGACTGAGATGTTAAAGGTTGTAACAGACTGATAGAGATGTTAAAGGGTGTAATAGACTGATAGAGATGTTAAAGGTTGTAATAGACTGAGATGTTAAAGGTTGTAACAGACTGATAGAGATGTTAAAGGGTGTAATAGACTGATAGAGATGTTAAAGGTTGTAATAGACTGATAGAGATGTTAAAGGTTGTAATAGACTGACAGAGATGTTAAAGGTTGTAATAGACTTAGATGTTAAAGGTTGTAATAGACTGAGATGTTAAAGGTTGTAATAGACTGATAGAGATGTTAAAGGGTGTAATAGACTGATAGAGATCTTAAAGGTTGTAATAGACTGATATGTTAAAGGTTGTAATAGACTGACAGAGATGTTAAAGGTTGAAATAGACTGAGATGTTAAAGGTTGTAATAGACTGATAGAGACGTTAAAGGTTGTAATAGACTGACAGAGATGTTAAAGGTTGTAATAGACTGACAGAGATGTTAAAGGTTGTAATAGACTGAGATGTTAAAGGTTGTAATAGACGGATAGAGATGTTAAAGGTTGTAATAGACTGATAGAGATGTATATTGCATAACAAGAGTGAATCTCCGTCACTGCAGTGTGTGTGTGTGTGTGTGTGCTCTGTGTGTATGTGTGTGTGTGTCTGTCTACAGGCTTCAGTGGAGTGTTTCTTCCTGACAGTATTGGTGCCTGGCCCTACGTGGACATGCTGGGAAGGTTCACAGGTGCATGATGGGTATGATCCGCACCCTGTGGCTCCTCATGGCCTCTCTCTCGGCTGAGATAGACGCCCTGTGTGTGTCTGTGTGTCTGCCAGCATGGGTCAATGAAGAAAAGTGGAGGCAATTAATAAGTGTGGAGAGACCCAAGGAGATGGCTGTGTGTGTGTGTGTGTGTGTGTGTGTGTGTGTGTGTGTGTGTGTGTGTGTGTGTGTGTGTGTGTGTGTGTGTGTGTGTGTGTGTGTGTGTGTGTGTGTGTGTGTGTGTGAAAGAGAGACAGA
>NC_074706.1:8509800-8511395 GCF_029448725.1 Salvelinus fontinalis
ATTCAGCAGGGGGACAAAGACACACGCACGCACGCACGCACACATTCCGATGGGACAAAGAGAAGACAAGCAGCTGTACACAGACTCCTCCTAACTCACACCCAGACGGACAGGGAATAGAGGAGTGAAGAGAGAGAGAGAGAAAGATGGAGAGAGTGAGAGAAAAGAGAGACGGGGAGGAGAGTGGACCAGAATTAGGGCAGCAGGGCATAAGTTATTTATTTCGAGGTCATTTCTGGAGCAAGGGCTTATTAAACCCAGAGGTTAAAAACATATGACAGTCTAACTCTACTGTAATCATGTACACCAGTAGATGCCACATTACTGATAGTGCAGCGGTGGCCATGCTGGTCACTCTATAACAAAACAATATCATAAAGTGAGGCTCAAGGGGTGATATGAGGACATTGGGACCCGACCCTGTTCAGGGTTATAGTCTCTCCAGTGTGTCCTCATCAACCAACAGGAAGTGTGTGTCGTCCTGCTAAACCAGGCATGGATGACATATGAGTTTGGGGGGGGGGGGTTAGCTAGCCGCGTGGACGTGTGTGTGTTAAGTGCGTGTCCGAGTGTGTGTTCCGTGTCTTTGTTCTGTGTGTGTGTGCGTGCGCGTAAGCTAGCCAGATGTTAATGTATTGGAAAGACCATTCGTTTGACTTAAAGTTGATAGCAAGCTATGATGAGTCTGTTAGCATTATGGCTAGCTGTAAAGAGAGTTTTGGCTAAACCTGCAATCAGTCAAAAGACGGAGCTATGTACACAACTGCGGTGAAGCTACACTAAACATAGCTGTGAAGACCTCACTTATATGGACGCTGTACTTACATGGAAGCTGTAGCGAACAGTTTGTGGTGCTTGTGGTGAGCTGTGCATCTGTAGCTGTCTTCTCCTGTACTGCCGCTGGACATGGGCCTACACATTTATACATACAGAATCTGCTTGTAGGGTCCAAGTGCACACACTGATAATGACACGTGTCAAAGTACACTACGTAAACGCGCACACACACACACACACACACACACACACACACACACACACACACACACACACACACACACACACACACACACACACACACACACACAGTGGAGCCTCCGAGTGTGTTTATATATCTTTTACAGTTGGGACTACGCCTGCACTAACCCTTCCACTTTCTCCTTGTCTTTCCATCTCCCTCACTCGTCTTTTCTCTCTCTCTCTCTCTCTCTCTCTCTCTCTCTCTCTCTCTCTCTCTCTCTCTCTCTCTCTCTCTCAATTCAATTCAATTCAATCCATCTCCCTCACTCGTCTTTTCTCTCTCTCTCTCACTCGTCTTTTCTCTCTCTCTCTCTCTCTCTCTCTCTCTCTCTCTCTCTCTCTCTCTCTCTCTCTCTCACTCGTCTTTTCTCTCTCTCTCTCTCACTCGTCTTCTCTTCTCTCTCTCTCTCTCGTCTCTCTCTCTCTCTCTCACTCGTCTTTCTCTCTCTCTCTCTCCCTCTTCTTTTCTCTCTCTCACTCGTCTTTTCTCTCTCTCCTCACTCGTCTTTTCTCTCTCTCTCCCTCACTCGTCTTTTCTCTTTCCCTCCCTCACTCGTCTTTTCCTCTCTCTCTCT